>NW_028300915.1:5115000-5357500 GCF_049000335.1 Polistes dominula
ATAAAGATCATAGAATAGTTACAAAATAAATTTGCAAATCAAGCATAATAGAATGAGATGATAAAATGTTATAACAATTCTGTATAAGCCAGGAAGCGGAATTTCCACTCCGGAGTGGAAGCAAGTCTTTCCTGGTTCTTACCTACTTAAAATTAAAGTTTTTACATTCACTCTAAAAAGTATGCTACCTGCCTGTCTATTACTCATATTTAAAAAGAACAAACATACATACCCACTCGTTCACCCTACGGTTCTCTCACATACCACCAGGGTGCAAAAGCCTAAACTAGAGGGCATGCCCTGGGGGACCTTCGACACCCTAGTTCAACCACGTTTTCTACACTTATATGTTAATGGTATACGTACTTTTTGCTGTAATTGGCTGCCAAGGCTAGTGATTATTGCATAAAAAACTATAGCAAAAATACAAGTATACACTAGTAAATATGAATACTAGTAATATACGAGTATATCAAAGTTTCCACAAATAAATGTAGTAATTTTACTATGCAAAATGATTATCAGAAAAAATTAGAAATATTTATTATAAATATAAAAATACAGATACGTGTGTTGTATGTACAGAATGTACAAGAAGTAGTGTTTTGAGTATTAAATGATGTATTAAATGAATAAAAAATTTCGCGAAACGATGTATGGTACACACTACCTAACATGCACATACAGGTGTAAAATACATCGTGCAACCACTAACACGAAGTCAATAAATTTTATTGTTTATTAATAAAATTTATTAAGTTATTATTTATTAATTTAATTATTTATTTTATAGTAATCGGAACATAAGTAGAATGCATTAGTGCAATAGAATAATCTTATCCATTATCCTTTCCCCCTCCCTTCCCGAAGAGATAAAAAATGCTAAAATCAGAACGTTTTAATCCTTCATTTTTTTAATTAGGTCGGTACATTGATAAATAGATCATATATTTCAAGCTTTTAGACAACAATAGACACTTGCATCGATTAATTAATACCATGTAGAAATTATCGGGCAAGCTTCGGTGGCTCCTTGTTTTTATGTTTTAATAGAAATATAGAATTGATTTTTGATTTATTTAATAAATAAATTATCTTCTAGAGTTTGGCTAGCGTGGTCATAAAGAAAGACGAGTTAGTGTACGTGTTTAATCAATGCACTTTCTTTTACATTTCTACAGGTGTTTTGATTTTTCTAATAATGATTGTGTGCGCTTTAAATGATCCCAAAATGCTTGTAAGAGAAGGCGTAAGGTGCTCATAGCGTGTCGCGACGAGGTTGACCGAAGATAGCCGAATAGGAGCGAAGCGCTACGAGAGAGGCAACAGGCGGTCCGTTTCGAACGGTCGCGCATGTATTGCTCAAGGTGGCTGTAGTCTGCCGTTGGCATTCATTGTGCGTGGATCGTGTTTTGCTGTATTTCTCATTAATACTGTCTCTGGCATTTTCATTTTAGTGCAGTTTCTCATATGTGTTACATACATATTTATACACATATTTTTTTATTATCCTGACGTTAATACGTACTACGTAAAAGAAAAAGAGATATTATGGAAAATGTTGCATTAACTTGTTTTTCTTTCCATAGTAGTTAGTTTTTATATTTTCCTTTGAACGTTAACTGAAAAAGAATAAGAATAAGAGAAAGGATATAATAAAGGAAAATATGAGAGAATTAGTTTCGACTAGAAAAGGTGACTGAACGAATTGCGAAGAAAAAAGAAAAAAAAGTTTTTATCGTGTGTGCGTATTGTGCGTGTTTTTATGTGTTTTTTGGTGTGTGTATGTGTGTTTGTTTCAACGGAATAAGTGAGAGAGAGAGAGAGAGAGAGAGAAGAGTAAAGTATTCTCTCGACCGTTGTTTAAAATATTCGTGTAAACAGTCCCGCACAGCTTTAGAATAGTTCTCTTCCTTCTTTTTTCTCTTCGTTTCTTACTCGCGTATTTGTCGTCAAACACGCGGTACCCACCACCATCATTCAGAAAGAAAGACCGACGAGGAAGAGAGGATCGAATACCATAGGTAGTATATAGTAGTATCTCCGATATTCTTTACTGCTAGCAAGCAACGTGTACCGGCTTGTTGCATCAGCGACTTTCGAGAGAAAGAAAGGTTCCGTTTGCGCGAAAACTGTTTGTTCGTTTATTCGTTAGTTTATGTGACGTTACCCTCGACGAATATAAGAAGAATAAGAAGAGAGAATTAAAGAGAGGTGGTATATAAAGAAGAAAGGAGCAGTCAGTGTTCTAAAAGAAAAAAAGAAGAAGAAGAAGAAGAAAGAGATAAGCGTGGGAAGGAAGAATAAGATTTTCATCTTTTCAATCTCTTGGGAAGTTCGTATTGTTTCACGGGGTCGCGTGATTGCCGCGTAAATTTTGAAAAACATGTAAACTGATTCAAGATCGTTATTTTTTTTTCTCCTAATCTTTCTCTCGTCGCGATATTTTTTTTTTTATTATCGTTTAAGCGCGATAATATTTAATAATTGATAATTCTATTTAATAATAATAATAAAACGTACGATGTCGATCTGCAGAAAGATGGCGGAGGAATTCTATATGAAAGTTTTCATCTTTGCGTTCTTACTCCCGGTACTTTGCGGTGGAAACGAGTTGAAGGAGTACTGTTCCACGCACAGGTTCGACAATCTACAAGGTGGCTTAAGATTCACCAAGGAGGTCATCAGTACTGAATACACTAACGTAGGACGCTTCAAATCTCTTCATTGTTGTCTACGTGGATATAGAAGCATAGAATGGTGAGTCAAATTACAATAATCATATTTATTGTTTTTTAATGTTTTACTTGTGAATTTGATATTAGTCCTTTTGTTGGAATTATATTTCTCTGTCTAATGACAATGTTAAATTGATATTCATCGAAAGGGGAAATAAAACACTCGTTGGAAAATATTATTTTATTTATTACACAGGTATTCAGATAATTGTATAAGTAATGATGACAATGACCTAATTAAAAGAATTACAAACAATTAATTTCATGATCATTCATGATATTTTTTTAATAGTATAGTTTTATATAATTAATATATTTTTTTTAATTATTGGACTTAATCATTTGTCATAATTATCAGTACATATATATATCTTATTATTCTTCTTTAGTTAGAACGTCTTACGAATTTCACTCACATGCTTCGTCGCTCGCATTTCTTTTATAATAGGAGTACTCTTCTTTCTAGCCCTTTGTGAGGGTTATATATCTCCGTCTTTTTCTCGTTTGCCAAAGCGACTAAACGTGATTCGTTTCGGTGGATTTCGACTTTTCGTCGGAACTATTCGTAACAACGAGACGAGCGAAATGGAATAAGAAAGAAAGGGATAGAGAGAGAAACAGAGAGAGAGAGAGAGAGAGAGAGAGAGAGAGAGAGAATGAGACATCTCTCTGATTTCTTGGAACTTTAAACCTTTGATATTAAATTTTCGCCTTTACTTTTGCTGCTAAACTTCGTTCGTTCTTTTTGAACACAAGTACCGAGTAATTAGAAAACTTATTTCTAAAAAAAAAGTAGACAAAACAAAAATACACAAGAAGTTGTTAGAAGTTATAAGAAAGAAAATCACATGATTATTGTGATATTATTTTAAAATAATATATATAGTATAGAAGAAAAGTATTGACACAATTCTATATTAAATTGCATTCTGTAAATTTGTTAAATATTTGATTTATTTTATTTTATTTGTTAGTTTAATATATTTCTCTCGTTTAAAAAATGTGAGTATATCGTAATTGATATCGTATTGATATAGAATTAAAAAACCAATAATAAAAATCGAATATTTGTTCATTTTTAATTGAAAGAAAACTTTTTTATTAAACAGTTTTTTTTTTATTGTATTTTATTTGATTTTTATCATAAACAATCCTTCCACGACTTACAATATGAAATTTTATGTTTTATATCCAAGAGATATATTTTACAAAACAAGATTAAATAAAAGATCCTACTTTTTACAGATTTACATATTACTAAAAAATATTAAATACGGTGGCTAATTAAAGTATTAAAGTTGACTAAATTTCTTTTCGTGTATTTGTAAAAAAAAATACAATTGGTTTTTTAATTTTTTTTTTGTTCTACAGATATATTTCTCGAGACAAAAATGTAAATGTATTCTAAATAATTTAAATGGAAGATTAAAGTTGGTACATAGAATAAGAAATATATAAAAACAGCATAGAAAAGCCCGTTTTAATTGAAAATAATTTCTCGAACCATTAAAAGGAATAATTGTTTTTTCTTTTATCTTTATCATAAATCAATGTAATCCTTTTTCATGGCTTACAATAAATTTGAACATTTTCGTCTTAAGAGATATATTTTAAAAGAAAAAAAGAGAAAGAAAGATTAAATAAGGAATCATACTTCGGGCAGATTTACTAAGGACGTTATAAGTGGTAGAATTTGTGTTTGTATTAATATTACTTTTGTTAAACGAGCATTGTATAGATATTTCTTAAAGGGGATATTTTAAGTTTCTTGGAAAAATGTTGAAAGGAAGAAGAAGAAAAAGAAGGTGAGGAACGAAAGATGACGAATCATCTTGTTTTCGTTTGCTATGGATCGTCCCTGAGAAACGTTTTCTATGGTTGAATTATTCTTCCGAGGGAAAAGGTTCGTGCGAAAAGTGGTACGACGGCTTATCGTCGTCGTCGTCGTCGTCGTCGTCGTCGTCGTCATCGTCGTCGTAGGAGATGCTCTCGTTCTTCAAATTTTATTCCCTCGCGTCATACCAAACGGTATTATGATGCACCAGCTACGTCGATCGAACGATCATCTTACTGGAATTTCACGATATTTTCCTCGACTCTTCACTTTCTTCCTTCCTTCTTTCATTTTAGGTTTTTTTCATAGTGATTCTCAAGCACTTATTCTTCAAATAATTTCTATTTATTTCATTTATCTATTATTACATCAAACATTTTTTCATTGACTTTTACAATCACATTTAGTAGTTTGTTGTTCAACTTCGATGTCATGTAATTATAGATATAGTGTTGATTTCTTTTTTTTTTTTTTTCAAATAATTTTCATTATATTTATTGATATTAAATTTTCTTTTATCTCTCCCTGTTTTATTTATTTATTTATTATATTTATAGTTATTAGGTATTTCTGAAAATTTCTTGCTTTTTCTTGGTACTAAGTTGCACAATATTTTATGTTATTTTACTAAATATTATCGATTCTATTTTTTCTATACTGTATATTACTTAACATAAAAAATATTGTGCGCTATGTAAAATTATTAAAAAAAGAAAAAAGAAAGAAACTTTTACGAAGATCTAATATATCATAATATATTTTATTTATTAATAATCATTGATAAGAAAGATTCTATTAAAAATAATTATTATACAAAATTCTTCCGATTTATTTAATTGTATTGTGGTTTGATTTTTTTCTTCTTTCTACTTTTTTTTTTCCTAAGGTTTTCCAAATTCCCTTTGTAATTCCTCCCATGTTGGTATATTCCTTAGTGAGTCACAAGTTGTGTCGACTATTTGGACGTTGTATACGGCTTGTAATCCTCTCTTTCTCTCTTTCTTTCTTTCTCTCTCTCTCTCTCTCTTTCTTTCTTTCTTTCTTTCTTTCTCTTTCTCTTTCCCTTTCCCCGTGGTCGTCACTTCCGCGAAACGTGATAATTATCTAGTGGTCTCGTAAACTTAACGATCGGCAAGGAAGTCTTTGTTTCTCTGCCCCGCCACACGTTCTTGGAATTGAAGAGAGAAACATTTTTCTTCTTCTTTTGGAGAAAGGAGAAAAGAGAAAAGTGAAAGGTGAAAGGAATACAAAAGAAAAGAAAAATATATGTTAAATTTGAATGACTTCTCATACGTTAGACGATGGTTCCTTTCGATAATTTTCGTTTTGTTCGATGATTATTAGAAAAGATTTTGATAAAATATATCTAATCGTAACGAGACGTATTTTTGATGAAGAGAAAAAAAAGATAAACACGAGAGATTATAATCTCTCCCTTGACAAAAGCAGCAGCAGCAGCAAAGACGATCCGTGCGACCAACATGATTTTCAAGTCGATTCACGATACTTTTGAGAAAAGGTTTGAAGGGACAGGTCAAAGATACAGTGTAAGGGGGAGGAAAGATTTAGGGTTTGTCAAAGGATCACCATTGGGGGTCTAAAAAAGAAGTTCGGTAAAATACTTTTCTATAAAGAAATTCTGCGAAAGATCGAAAAAAGCTATGGAACAAACAAAATAATGAAAGAAAAGAAAAAGTAGAGAAATACGAGCAAGAGGAGGAGAAGGAAGTTAAGCTTCAGAAATTCTCTATTCCATCGAAGTTTAGACGAAAATGAGCCGAAAGCAAGCAAAAAGAAAAAGACCTGAATGAGACCGAATGGAGGGTCGAACCAATGAAAAGAGGGAGAGAGATAGATAGATTTGTAAGGTTTTGAATTTTTAAGTTATTCGCATAACAACAAAAACACTGGTATAGGTACCTCTCAAGGGTTTTTTATTATTCAAACAAAAGAAAGATTTTTAGGATGCCTATTGTAAGTGCTTAATGGCGTACAAAATTCCAGGTGTCAAACGTTTTTGTTTGTCATGAATCTGTATTCATCTCAGACCTGAGGACATACTCCAACACTTAAGCTATTTCTTTTTAATTTTTCTTTTATCTTTATTTACAAAAATCCCAAATGGTGCGGCGTTGAATAAGAAAAAAAGAAAAAAGAAGTAGAGTAAGTTATGCTTGATTCTTTATTTCTTGACGAGCAGAAAACGGCCCACACACCTGTTACGTCTCCATCGAACGTGTCCCTCTCTATCTTTCTTTCTCTTTGTGCAAATATACAATGTGTCTCGTTTAATATCAATCATAATGCACATTAAAAATATGATCGACAAAATATGGAAAGTAATGTTGAAAGTGATGATAATATTTCATTATTTGTATTATATGAATTACTTATATTTCTTTAATAGAAATGTAATAATGATATAATTATTATTTATTATATACTTATTATTAATTTATTAAAGCTAAACTATTTCTTTTATGATAATGTAGTTGATTAAAACTTTTTCTTGTATAATAATGGTAAATCTTTTTTCCACATCTCTTAGAATACTTTGTCTTTTATTCGGTTTACCACGGCTCGTTACCCGGCTTATCTCGAATTCTCAAGATTTTTCTCTCTTTTTGATATGAAATAGAGATAGAGATATTTGTTTGTAGTGTATTACTTTTACACGTATTATAACTCGTACAAACGTATGAGAGATAGAAAGAAATACATGTTTTTTTTTTTTTTTTTAACAAAATTTCATTTTAATATAATTATTTTCATTTCCTTATTGTAAAATTATCATTTTTTATTCGTACTTGTTTTTATATCAAACTCGATCGATAGAAATAAATCTCTTCTTTTTTTCTATTTAAATTTTTACTAAATATTTAATTAAAATCTTTCAATTAGGACCTACTACTCCCTGTACGTTTTTATCGGCCTTTCAACGTTGCGTAAAGTATTAAAAACAAAAACAAAATAACAAAACAGGGAAAGAAATTATACGAACATTTTTTTCAGAGTTGTACGTAATGGTTCAGAAGTTAAAGAAGGTAGGGTAGAAAAGGTTAAAAAAAAAAAAAAAAGAAAATGAAAGAACAATTTTAACGTCGCGAACAGAAGAAAATGCCGGCGGTGGTGGTAGTGGTATGGTATGATAGTAGTAATAGTAGTAGTAGTAGTAGTAATAGAAGAAGTGATAGTGGTAAAGTCTGGGCTGGGATAAGGGTAGTAGGGAATAGGATGGGGGATAAACTTGCGAGCGAGATTAACTACTTTTTTCCGTTTAAAAAAGCACCTACTAAAAGCCAAGTTGCCGACGTGTAGAGGTGAACCGGAGAAAGGGTGGGGGATGGAAATAAGGATGGGGTTGAACTAGACTGGAATGCTAAGTAAACTATTTAGCCGTTTTTTTTCGTTGTTAAAATACGTATCCCAAGAAGTACCGTAACGAGAAAGAAAGAAAGAAAGAAAGAAAGAAAATAGAATAGAGAAAGAAAAAAGGTCCTTTCGATGGTCCAGTGCATACGATGAAAAGTCTTGAGAATAGAGTGGAAAAGAGGAAGAGAGGAGAAGGTTAAAAGTTAAAATAAAAAAAAATTCTTTTTCTTTTTCTTTTACACTGACTCCCCGAACCTCGTTAATTTATTAGCCACATTTTTATTAAAGTAATTGAATGAAGAAGGTGCTTTGTTAATTGGGTCGAATTGTGTTTTGTGAAGAAACTAATAGAAATCTTTGACTAAAAATACCTAATCTAATAGATTACACGTGGACTTTTTGTCGGAGTGATGAATTTTTAAATGCTTGCTAGTAAATTGACTTTTTCATTTAGTTTATTTGCATATATAATAATTAAGTTGTTATATACATATGTCATAGAAGAAAGAGACATTAAAACAATATTTCAGATAAGCAAATACCTCGTTGAGTCACTTTTTGCGTGTAAGTACAAATTGCATTTGTCGCAATTATATACCTTATATTTCTTTTTTCTTTTTTTATTAATAGTCCAGCAGAGTAGGAATAAAATAATAAATAAATCAATATATACACGTAAATAAATAAAACAATAAAAAAAAATCATAAGAATGCAATTACAATTGCAAACAAAAAATACACGTATTCGATGCAATTATATACTTTTACAAATTTTTATTTTGATGATTTCCAAGGTGTAGGCATTTTTTTCTTTAACCTTTTTTTCATTTTCTTTTTTGTTCTTATAAATTTGAAAGGTAAAGCAAAGAGGGGGGGAAAATAAATAAAAAAAAAAAGATAAAGATGAAAGATTGAAACGGCACGTAAGTAACGATGTAACATTGCTGATCTTTCTCCGCACGCACAGTTGAATACAACGACGGGATATCGGTTTTGCCTCGGAATAGAAATTACTTCGCGTAATGACACACGATCGTTTCCTGCAGCCGCCGTTCAGGCACGCATAAAATCATCCATCCACATGCGCGCGCGCGTACAAACACACACACGTACAAATTCAATGCACGTTATGCACGACGGATACGAACCACGTAATGTTCCTTTCTCATTTTGACTTTCTTTCTTTCGTTCTTTCTTTCTTTCTTTCTTTCGTACGCGATGATAATGATTATAATGACGAGACACAAAGACGAATACGACGACGAACGAAGAAGAAGATGCAGACGGGGCCGATGATAATGATTAAGATGATATAAGGATGCATGGTTGATACTTCGACAATTCTAAGAATACCAGAGAATTCCAAGGATAAATGCACGTACAACTTTCTTATCTTTTAACGTCTGAGTTTTTTTTATTTTTTTTCATTGTTATTTTCATTTTAATATATCTTTCATTCCATTAGACTTATTAAACATATATTACCAAAGGATAACAATGTATATAAATATAATATATAAACGTATATTTGATTAAAACAACAAAATTTAACTTATACGTGTTTTGTCTACTAGAAACATATCAATTTATAATATACATATGAACTGAAAGACTTTATATGAGCCGTTCAGTGCACACATCGATTAACCCTTTGACTGCTAAAGGCGTATATATACGCTTTCACAAATCCATCAATATACTCGAAAGGCGTAAATATACGTCCTTTGTATTTTTTTACTATCACATCTTTATTGCTGTTTTACAGATTAATTTTACATGGAATTTATTGATATGTAACATAGCAACTAAATTACTTAAAAAAATTTTTTTAAATTCATATTTTTATTTTATTTGCCATTATTATCTGTTTTTGTTAGCTGTCAATAGAAAAATAGTCGCAGCGACTGACATGCGAAAATCGCGCCGTTCATATTAATGGATTAGTTCGAGAGCGCGCCGCAGTCAAAGGGAAGTTGAGAAACGCGATGAAATAATGTATATTGTTGTATTACTTATTATTCAATGGCCAAAAAATTTTTGCTATTTAATGGTGTTAATCTTTATTATTCAGGAAAGTTATTATAAATATAAAAAGTTATGACTATACCAAGTGCTTTGACACTTAAATTTAAGATTTTTCAAAAAGTGCAGTTAATCGATGTGTGCACTGAACGGCTCATATATAAATATGTATAGTTAAAATATACATAAATAAAATAAATAGAGAAAAAGAAAATCGTATGGAGTATTTTGAAAAATCATATATAAACATTATAAATTCTTTTGTGTCATATTAAATATTACATCAAAAACACATATCTTTCCGTTATGGGGGTCATTGATATTTCGAAATCAATTATCTTATCTTACCTTCCTTTTTCTTTCTACATCTTCTCATTTTATTTTTATTTTTTTTTTTATTTTTGCTTTGTCGATCATTTTATCACATATGATAGAAGACTCCCTTAATATCAAGGATAATGATCATGGCGTGTCGAACGTTAGTGAAAACGAATAGGTTATTCATTTTTGCTTGTATATATGTGTGTCTCCGTGTGAAGATACTATGTTATGTGGTATAATACATATAGTACATAGTAGCACCACAGTATAGTATACTAAAACATCAGTTGCGTTGACTTCAGCGAGGACGCGGTTTCGAAACGGCAGCGGAAGCCTGTAATCGTTTCGCGGAAAGTTGTTTCCTAGTTTCCAGAGCGTCTCCGTGAGAAAGAGAGAGAGAGAGAGAAAGAGAGAGACCATAGTTCACGTATATGGATTATTTTTCATATAAGATAGGTGATTTCACGTTTATGCGTATTATGTATACCTTTAGAAATATTAAATGAAAAAAAAAAAACATGCAGAGGCAGAAGTAGATAAAGAATCTCTTGAAAAAGTACAAGAGAACTACTAGTTTCTTTTATATTATTTTCTTTGCACGTAGCATTTAAATACCTTTTCTTCTATTATTATTATTAATTATTTCAAATATTTTTTTTTTAATTGTTTTTTCGTGCGAGATAATAACATATATTTATATAAATCTCTTTGCCATTTATTAAATATATTTTATTACATAGATAATATTATGTTGGATTGAGTGTAAAAAAGTTCGTGTGCCAATTAGTTTCTGTTTTTTTTCTTCGACTTTCAAATGTAGACAAACAATTTCGTCAAAAAAATCTTTCTTTCATTTCCTCTTTTTTTTTCTTTTCTTTTCTTTTTCTTTGTCCTATTTTATGCATTATTATACTTCCTTCTCTTTCTTTTTTTTCTCCGAACTCGAGTGCGCGCGGTTGCACGTTGATGGTGTGTGTTTTTGTGTGTATGTAAGGGACTAGGGGTCTCGGGACGAGCAGTCTCGGGACGAGCAGATAATGACAAGCTTCAGGATGTGAACTGTAATTTGACGTATGCGAACGAACGTTATTCTTTATTTCTGTCTCTGTCTTTCTGTGTCTGTGTTCGTATATCCCTTTTCGAAAATTTCATTCCTCCTTTTATCTATATACATCTTCTTTCTTCCTTTGCAGGTAGGTTGTTGTTGTTGTGTGTCGTTCGTCGTTCACTTCGTCCACTGGTGGTGAAGTATAGTAATTCGTACAAATGGCGACGACCCACCAAGAGATTTGTTTCAAATGTATACCCCTCCCTCCCCTATCTTCCCCCTGTCCTGTCCTGTCCTGTTTCGTAGAATTTAATTTTGTTTTATTTCTTTCTTTCCTTTTGTCTTTTTATTCTTCTTTCGTGTGATCGTTGTTGTTGCATGCTATTTCACCGGGTTGGTAATTGATTTCGCGTCGAGATTAATCCGATGAAAGTAAAAAACTTGTTGGTTTCTTGTTTTTTAACTTTCCAAAATAAAATAGCATAATAATTGATCGACTTAAAACTTTACTTATTTTAAATGTGTAAAAATGGGTAAAAAATTGTTTGAAACTAAAGAATTATTTGTTGATTAGTCATCAGTAAAAATAATGAAAATTCACAAAGCATTTTGTTTATAGATAAGGATTAAAAATTAAAATTATTAATAGTTGTCGTCGTCGCCATAACTGAATTCAGATGGGTTAAATTTGTTATTTGGAGATTATAAATCATGTGTGTTCCCTTTATTCGTGGCTGTGAATCTAAATATAATTTTAAATAAAGTATATAAATTAAAAATATATTTTAATTTATATTTATATATTTTTATATATAATTTATTTATATATATTATTATATATATTAATATTATACAATAATATTTATATACAAGTATATATATATATATATATATATATATATATATATATATATATATATATATATATAATATTTTTATATATACTATTTAATAGTATAAGATAATATAATAAAATATGTGAAATATAATTTATTATATTATTACACAACACATTTTTTCTTTTCTTTAATACAATAAAAAGAAAATATTATTAAAAGATTATTCTAGATCACTTTACTCTCTATTTTTCGATTTTTTGATTTTCTATTATTAACTTTACCTATTTACATGAATACATTCGAACGTGGATAACATAGAAATGCGATTGAATTTAAGAAAAGTATGTATAAGAATCATGTTTCTTCACGTAAGTCCAAAAACAAAATAGAAAAAAAGCTTTCGGATGGTGCGGTACAGTGCACTTGCTGACGTGCTCGAAAACTCCTAGTGTTATCATTCATGTAAATTCTTCCGGTTCGAAAATACACGTGTTTTGCATATACATGCATAATATGTAAATACACATGTGTATATGTATAAGTAAATTCATATATACACCTACTACACTACGTACGTTTTTCTTTTATTTAGAATTGTGTTTTTTTCTAGATAAAACAAAAATAGAAAAATAGTGAAAGGGTGGGAGGAGATGATGATGAGAGGGGGTGAAAAGGAGAGAGAGAGAGAGATAGATAGAAATAGAAAGATAGAAAGAATAGATACAACGTTAGGAAAGGTCGAATCTCGTATTGCACAGCTTTTACCCGCACAGAAAGTTTTCTCGACTGCTTACGTGGCCAGTTGATTTTTCTTTTCTCTCTGTTTTATACTTTCTTCTTTCTTTTGTTTTTCTTTTTTTTTTTTTTTAATTTCTTTCTTCCTTACTTTTACAAAGAGAATCGAGCTTTTTTCATTCAAGTTTTCCATACTCTCTTATATCTTTCGTTTATTTGTTAGTTCAAGTTGCATGTGAGTTTTGCTTATGAAAATTTTTGTTTCCCTCGTAAAAGGATTTTTTTTTTCCTAGAAAATTTGGATAGAAAATATTTTTGATTTTCGTATTAAATTAAATTTCGTAAGAATATTCGAATGACGCATTCGAGCTTTTGGTTTGTATGAGTTTTATTTTTTATAATCAAAGGGAAAAGGAAAAAGGAAAAAGAAAATATATAAACAAGAATAAGATTTTAATTTAATATCGAATTTTTTTTTCCTAGAATTAATGAAATTAACAACGAACGAATATATGTCTGTAGATTTTCGTTTGATACAGAATTTCATCATATTTTTTATGATTGGAGATTTTTAAATCTCTTTTTTTTGTAATTTTATATCTTATTAAGATTCTACAGTACATCATTGCGAGTTATTCAAATGACAAGTAATGTTCTTTTATATGTTAGCATTAAATTGAGTAATTCAATTAAATCGTGAAAACTAGATTATAAAGGGTTATAGGTTATATATAAAAGAAATTTGATTTTATTTCCTAAAACTACTAGTTTTAGGAAATAACAAGTATATATGAATTCACAAGAGGCGAGTTGTATTAAGGCAGGAGATTGAAATTTAATCAATCTTTGAAGTATGCATTTCCTTTTATAACAATGCTGGTAGTTATCCGTTCTTATCTGTTTCCGTACTTTAAAAAGCAATATTTCTGATAGTTGTACTGTTCTATCGGATCTAATCTACAAATCATTGTTTTCTTATACTTTTTATACAATCGTACGATTAACACATTGTAATGTTTAAACACAATCTTTATATTAATATTATATTAAGTTAATATAATAATTTATAATATAATATATTTGTAATTTAATATAATATATAATTTATAATTTTTATAAATTTATATATAAATATTGGCTTGTTGTGTTATTTATATTAAAATAATATAAATTTGTTATATGTACAACACAAACATTGCTGTGTTTATTATATTAATATAAAGATTGTGTTTAAACATTACAATGTGTTAATTATATTAATGTATTTATATTTATTACATTATATGTGTTTATAATAATATTATGTATAATTATAAAGATTGTGTTTATATATTTATATATTCTTTTTATTTTATTATATATTATATTATATTATTATTATTAGATGTTTAGATAATTTTAAATATATGTTGAAATATGAAGCAAATATCCTTAATGAAAATATTTACTGGCATATACATATGTAAGTACTTATGTAGTAACGCGTGTTAACTGTTAGTTTGAGCTTACTTGGTGCACAAGCTCGAAAGACAAACTTCGAATTTGGAACACGGTATGGATCAGAGGACTCTACTACCGAGTTTCTCGGTAAAGACTAAACCTCTGTACCCGAGAATGCTCTACAGAATTTATAGAAATATTTACGCGTCCACGCTCGTCCCGGATTTTCCTGCGGATATGCAATTTCGCGTCCTCGTTACCAACTAAGAGAGAAAGAGAAAGACAGATAGACAGAGAAATAGAGACGGAAAAAGAGAGAGAGAGAGAGAGAGAGAGAGAGAGAGAGAGAGTACGAGTGCATGTCGAATTCATAGCACAGATTCCTGGAAGCGTGTGTGTACGTACTGCAGTTCACTGCTTCGAATTTCATAGTGTGTGATAGCAACCGCTAGATCAACACTAACGCCCACGATTGTGATCTTCTAGAAAGATAGAAAGACAAAGAAATGAAGTAACATGATGCGTCTACTACAAGAAAGAAAAAGAGGGAGAGATCGAGTTAAGACAAAAAGAAAAATGATTTTTATTTTTTTTATAATTTTAAATAATTTATTATAAGTATTTATATTTTGTACGTGAGTGCGCGCAAAATATATTGTAAATATTAAATATAATATAACAATATTTTGTATATAATATAAAAATAATTGAGAGAGAGAGAGAGAGAGAGAGAGAGAGAGAGAGAGAGAGAGAGAGAGAGAGAAAAGATATAAATAATAATAATAATAATATTCATTTTATAATCACAGTGAGAAATGAATCTTAAATTAACGGATAACTTTATTCGAAGATTTTTAAAACTTTGTTTACTTTTGATTTGATAATACGTACTCTTTCTCTCTTATTCTCTCTCATTATCTTATCTCGTTACGTAAAAAAGAAAAAAGAAATAATAAGTCTCTTTTATTTACTAAATCTTTCGCGTATTCTTATCATACTTCGAAACATTTCTTAGAAAAGTAATCATTGGAATAAGACATGAAATTTTTTTCGTTTTTATTTCCATATACAATATATATATATATACAACCCTTGTAAGCGGTTCTTTGAGATAATGCGAATTTTTTCGTATGATTTTTTTCCATCGAAATAAATAAAGAAAGAAAAGAAATTAGCGCACATTGCTGGGTGATTTAATTCGATTAACGAGTAAAGAAAGTTCTTTTGGCATTAACCGATTTCGTGGAAAAGTTATTTTCGACGGCGATCGATACTACGAGGAGAACGAGTTTAGCCTTATCGATATGTGTATTTGGTAACCTTCGAAGAGTATTATTAAACGCCTACGTAAGCTACGAGTAGATCGGCTGTCGTTACTTCTCAGTATGTATATTTTTTTATTTTCTTTTTTTTTTTTTAAACTTACCATTAGAAGTCAAATGTTATATGATTTTTCTGAAGAAGTTTCTGATGATTAATACAACATTTCAAATATATTAATACATTTATCCTCAATTCGTCACGAACTTCGAGTATAATGTTTTTTGCCGATTTTTTGAAAATATTTTTCAAATTATATTTCTAAATTGGAAAAAACTTTTTAGAATATCCAATATATGTGTATATGTATATTGTTCGAAGTATCTTATTCGTGAGTAATCTTCTTTTTTTAAGATACAAACAAATATCAATATATAAAGAATGAACATAATTTATATTATTTTATACACGTGGATAGGTTGAAAAGAATCTAATATAGAAATAATTCTAGTTTTCTGAAATAAAAACTTTTATTTAAAAATAAAAATAAATAATAAAAGTTAAGGTTTTAAAATCGCAACAATCCAAACTGCATGCATAAAAAGTCATTAAATAGCATAACAATTAATTTTGAAAATCACGTAGGAACTTTTGATCAATCTCAAGAAAATTTTTAATCCAATCCTGTATATTATACGGAAATTTTTTTTTTTTTTATAGAAATAGAAAAAAGAAAGGTATAGAGAAAACACACTTGTCAAGGATCCAATCACAGTCATTAAACATTCTATTGTAATATCAATAGATCTATCACAAACGAGAGAGAAGAATTTTCCTGTAATTATTTTCTACTTCTTACGCATCTTCCTAAGACCATCTGACGTAAGACTTTCAACATATCCTTCGTGGTAATCACCTTAATCTATATGTTGATTTATAATACTACATTGAAGATGAAATACAATATTCTAATTTTATCAAATTAGTTATTGAAAGAGATTGTTATTTTTTTGTTGTATAAACTTTGAACTTTCATAGCCAGGGTTACTTAAACTTTTTTCTTTTGTTTGAGTCTCCTGCAGATTGAAAATTAATAACTCAAAAAAAAGATAAAAAAATCATCTGGTCGAAAAACAATAGGCGTATTTAAATATTGCGTTTGTTGTTAGGGTGAGGGTTGGTTTTGGTGTAGAGAACAAATGACTGGCAGTTAATTTTGAGTATTAAGAAAAGAAAAAAAAGAGGTAAATTCATGACTGGGCGTGCCGGACCGCACTTGAAGGTTTGCCAGGTTGCCACAGGTTGTGTGTGGTTGTTCTAATGTAATTCCTACGATGCGTATTTCACGATATCCTGACAGGGACTGTGCCCTTTTTCTTTATTCTTTTTTTTTCAACACCGTAGTCGTTTTTTCCTCATAGTTCTTTCTTCTTTATTTTTTTTTTTTTTTGCATTATTCATATCGTTGTCACAAGTTTGCAAAATTAGTGTGGCATTCAACGTGATAAGTTCACAATCGTTTGTATCACTTTATTTAATGAGATATGATGATATTTTATGGTATTTGTTTTATTTTTCTTTATATTTTTAATCATATAAGAGAATTTGACGTATAAGGTATATTTAACTTGATCATTATATAAATATCTAATCAACTTATTGCTTTAATAACATAGTAAACGTAAATAATTAAACATAATTATATATAACTAAAAACTTACTTATGTAATGTTTGTTTTGTATATATATATATATATATATAAAATATTCTTCAAAAGTATTTAATCACTTGGACAAAGCTATTATTCGAAGATTTTGATAAATCATTGCTTTAAATTTAATCACAGATTTTATATAATAATTATAAATTTTTGAATTATCTGTACACGTTTATCTTTATTATTTAGAAGAATTTGATAAATTTATAGAAATTTATGAAATAACTTTTGTAATGAACAATTACAATACAAACAGATTGTGAAACAACACACGTTTGAAAGATCGTAAAGATTTATAACAACGTTATATTATTATTCCTCAAATTTCTGTTGACAAAAACTTTGATTGCAGGAAAAGATAATAAATAAAATGTACTAAGAAAAAAAAAATATATATATATATATATATATAATAATACAAATAGCTTGGACTGCGTCTGTATTATGATTATAAATATAGGTAGATAAATACTTTTAAACGGTAGTTTATACGTACATGCATACATACGTGTAACTTTATACTTGTTCGTGTTTTTAGTTGGAACTTCTTCGTAAAAGTTCTACGAAGAAATTAGAGATAGACTTATCTATGTAATCCCTCTGCTAAAGTCAGCGATTCGACGAACCCTCATAAACGAAACAAGAGTAATGACTTAAACGTGTATTGTGTATATGTGTATATGTATGTGTGGAAGTGCACGCGTGTACGTTCTTATTTAGAGAAAATATATATATTATGACTTTAATTTCATACATTTTTCAATATATTAAGATATAATTATTGAATTTAAAATTAATGAGTATTTATGATAATCTAGATTTATTCTATTATTTTTTGGTTTTATGGAAAATATTTGTAGCACAAAGTTACACTATTGCTAAGATTGCGTCAGTGTTGCGTCAGAGCTGTTAATCCGATGAAGAGGGGGAAGAATTTTTTCTCGAGGTCATTGATATTCTTTTATACGAAACCCTAGAATATTTTTTTTATCAATTCATTTTGTCATGCCTTTCTAAATAATACAAATTCAACTAGGATATCTAAAACTAATCAGTTCTTGAGGTATTTTGATAAAATGTGTCTGGCGGTTTTTTATAAGGTAAAATTGATTCATATATATAAATTAATAATGTATTTAATTACTTTATTTATATAATAATAACATAATTAATTTAATATTATTATAACATATTTTATATAATACTTCATTTGATCTAATATATTAAATTTTTTTTACTACCTTCTTACGATTTAAAAAAAAAAAAAAAATAATCTCAAAATTATATTGTGTTTTTACTTAAAAAAAAGAAAAAAAAAGAAAAAAACGAAAAAAAAGAAGGGAAACAAAATTAAAAATCATATCACGTAGCTTATTAAGATCGTAGTCATTTTCCATGATTATTTTTCTTGATTTCTTTTTTCTTCTTTTTTTTCTCTCCTTCCTTCCTATGTGACATCGCGAGGAAGAAACGAGATTAGAGTTACCGTTATTATGGCCTCAGCTTCTTCTCGTACGACGATGCGTCATCATTTGTTAATTATTTCGCGCTACGTACCAGTTTCACCAGCAGGTAGCACCTAACGGACGAACAGAGACGCTTGACTATATGTATATATGTAAATTTTCCAGTAACATAGGAGATAAAAGTTTATAATTAAAGTTTCCAATTTAAAATTTGACAAAATTAAATTGTATCGTGTCACGCTTATTAAATGCATCCGGGTTACGTCAGTCATTCAATATTCCCTCTACTACGCACGTCACATTGTTTCGAAGGTGTCGTGGATAGGACGTTTCAAAAAAAAAAAAAAAATTGGAAAATTTTGTATTTTATTATTTCAATCTTTTTTTTTTTTTTTTATTATTTTACTGGATACTTTTAAAAGGTGAGTCAAGTTATCGCCTAATCCTTACATTCAATAATAATTAAATGTCCAGGCAATAATGTTTCGCAGAAGAATGTAATAGTAGTAGTAGTAGTACTAGTAGGGTAGCTTTTTATAATCACGTTTCAAGCTTCAATTAGTCGAGAAAGGTTTCTAATGGCTGGGCTGTTCGCTTTTGTGTATACGCAAAGAAAATGAAGTCAAGCTTAGATTCGTGGGAGGAAAGGTAATTCGACGATTAAATTATATCGTTCTTGCACGCGATCGTAATACTTAGAAGAAGAAGAAGAAGAAGAAGAAGAAGAGGAAAGAAAGAAAAAGAAGAAAAATAAAATGATGAACAATTTCGAAGAAAGTTCTTCAAGTTTAGCTACTATTGTTCGAATTTATTACGTACTTTGCAATCACAATAGAATTTTTTTTCTATAATTAATCTTCAAATATAACATACCTATATAAGTGTATACATTAAGTGTTAACTATCTTTTAGAATTTTTCTATCGGTATGTTAAATTGATTTTTTAATGAAAATTTTTAATAATTCTTTTTTATGTTCCTGATAAAGTAAGTAAATATATACGTATATATATTTATATACGCTAGAATGTATTATATAATTTTTTTTCTTATAATCAATACAGTACAATACATATTTATCTATCATAATCTTTCTTCATACAATCGTGGATATAAAAAAAATATAAAAAAAATTTTCTCATCAATAACAAATTGGTTTGTTCTTAAATAGAATAAAAATGAATGAAAAGCAAGTATCAAGCAGTTTTATATTATGTTATTATTTAAATAATTTATTATTAATATTAATTTATTATTATTATATATATAATAAATATAATAAATTATTATTAATTAAATATGTATTAATAATTATTAATAAATTATTATATATATTAAATATATAGTATATATGTATATGTACTATTTAATATTATATATATTACTATGTACTAATTTATATTTATTTATATAAATGTATATATATATATATATATATACATATATATATACATATAGTTAGTTAGTTATTTTCTTCGATTTTACCAACCAATTTTACTAGCAAGTATTTCAAGTAAGAGCAATAAGCTCGAGAAAAGCCTATACTCCCCCGTGATAATCCCTTCGAACGTATTAGGTCGTACGTTAGCTGTATACGTTGTTAAGGGTGAGAGAAAGAAGAGAACGGGGGAGGAGGAGGAGCTGGAGGAAGAGGTGGAGAAGGTGGAGGTAGTGGAGGACTTTCAGGAATGGTGGGGTTAAGTGCAAAGCGAACTTACGTGTACGTCGGCCGTAACTCGCTAAAATCCTCAAAACAAGAACGACGCTTTCGGAGAAGCCGATAATGTTCTCTATCTTTTTTTTTTTCTTTTTTTCTCTCTCTCTCTCTCTCTCTCTCTTTCTCTCTCTATCTGTCTATCCATACATCTCTTTCTATCTTATGTTTATAAAACAACGTGACCATTTGTCTTCCGGAAATAAAACCTTCTTCATCGATTATTCTTTTTCTTCTATTATTTGGTATCTTTTAATATTACCGATGAACTTTATTAATATTAGTATGATTTTTCTTTTTTTTTTTTCATTTCGGAAAATACTTGCATAGAAGATATTTTTAATTTTTATCGATTAAATAGTTTAATCATTTATTTGAAGTTTTTAATTATTCAAGATCGAAGATGGATTATATTTAAACGTATGAGAGTTTAAAATTACAGATTTTGTAAGAATCGAGATGTTCATTTCGGAATACATTTTTATCAAAGTTATTTCTTTTGTATTCATTGATTAATCTATTTGTTTATGAAATTTTTTTACTTTTTTTTTTGAATCTTTTTTTGATATTTAAAGTCTATTGATTGAATTAGATTTATTTAAACGTTAGAAAGAGAACAAAAATGTATTAAAATCATTGAAGTTGTTATGTTCACATAAATGGAAATATTGTGAAATAAAGAAAAATAGAGATAATAAGGTTCTATCCCTAGACCAAAGTTCTTTTCCTTCTTTTCATTTCTCCCTTTTTTTCTTATCTCTTTTTTTTTTTTCAACACATGCAATGAATTTCCATTTTCGATCCCGTACGCGCGTGGTAAAACGTCCATTCCACTTTTCCTCCCATTTCTCTTTGTTTCTTCTTCATTCAGGGGTTTTTCTCTGCAACATCGTTTCTTACTTCCTACTCTTCGTTATATTCTCTCCTCTCTCTCTCCCTCTCTCTCTCAGTAAATGAAAAATAAATAATAAAGATATCTCTCAACGTTTTATAACAACGAACATCCTCCCGTTTTCCTATCGAAAGAATTTATTTGAATATAATTATATAGAGGGTGAAAAAAAAAGAGTTTCACACATTCACGTATGATTTATATTCTTCTTTATAACAATATTATATAGAATATAAAAAAAAATGTCATGAAAAATGTAATAAAAATAAATACTATTAAGATGAACAAATATTTGATTGTTCAAATTATATTCCAAGAATTTGAAATTTATATATTTATTAGGGGGATCTAAAAGTAATCTAAATTTTTCTTTGCTAACGAAAAACATTTATTTATTAAATAAATTTTAAATGCTAATCAACCAAAAATTTTTTTATCATTTTCTAATACTTTTTGCTTTACGTAAAAGAAATTGTTCAATTCCCTTTTTAAAAAGTCCTTCGATTTTTCATTGAAATAAACTAAATGTGAGTGTACTCATCGAAGAAATTTTGATTACTTTTCGGTACCCCTAATATATATAATAAAATTAAAAATACAAAAATGAAAAAAATTATTCAATTTATTCTATTATTATATATGTATTTATTTACTATATCATACTATAATTGTTATTTTGTAATATTAGATAAACCAAAGCTTCTTAAACTTTTTCACTTGATGAGCTTCTTTACTCTAGCAAATATTTTTGCGATCATCTGTAGGTTAATATATTGCATCCTATCTTTTCTTTCATTATCATAAACCCAGAGACACATGCTTATACTATGCAGTGTTAGTAAACTAATTTTTAATTAATTTTCAATCGTCGTAAGGTCCAGAAATTTGTTAGTTTTGTTCAAATTTTTATTAACGTGATATTTATTTACGATACTCCACATTTCGAGAAGCTCCAAAATAAAAACTATATTCATAAATTTTTCATTCCCATATAAATATCGTATTGTTATTAAAAAAAAAAATCAAATACCGTGTATTAATTGTAAGTTGTGAAGAGTTAAGGTGAACTTGAAGAAAAGCATTTTAATATTTTGGTTAAATCAAATATTTAGAAAATTACTGCTCAAATAATAGAACGTTAAATTCTCTTCTTCTTCTTCTTTTTAATTTGATTTTTCTTCTTTTTCTATTCTCGTCTCTTTACTTTTCATTCCACTCCAATTCTCTCAGTAATGGTTTCCAATGTACCTACTCGACGCGTTGATAATCGCATAGCATACTGCAAGCAATGATCATAACCATTCGGTCGAACCACTTGGGAAGCTTTTCTATTTTTGACAAGTCATTGCTATATTGCCGATATTGACTCTTCTGACCTGGAAAATTTCTATTTATTCTCGAATTGTAATTGACGTTGGTTTTAATCAAACATACCTTATTACGATCTGATTTTACTAACTAAAATAAGGAATTATAATTACTTATAAGATTTTTTTTTATCTCCTTTTAAATTGATTAATTTTCATAATTTATTTTAACCTTGTCATCGTCGTCGTCGTAGTTATTTTTGCTATTATTATTACTATTATTATTCATTGTGAAGTTTCAATTGTCCTGAATTAATCGTATATTATCGAGCCAAATTAATCAAGCGTTACAATGTAATTAACAAACTACGGTATCTCCAAATCATTATATTATAACTTTGTTAATATTTATTAGAACATTCTATTAAATTTATATTATATGTAACATTTGGTATGGATTTGAAAATTAAATCATTTTAATAAATCAAATTTTTATTATATATATTTAATATATTTAATATATATAAATTTATTTTTATTAAATAAAATGAAAATAATATTAAAGCAAATTGTTTAGGTACTAAATTATTGATGAAAATATGTGTAATTGTCAAATGTTATATAAGATAATTTTATTTATACAAACATTTTTATTAATTATATAAATTTGAAAAATTCTCTTACAGGTGAAACTTTGAAATTACGCACACATGTCTCGTTATTTATGGTACTTATAAAATTTTATTAGTCATTGAAAATGACAAGATTCGCTCAAAGAGAGGACACATTCTGAAAGTACATAGAATGTGTTGTCCTTCCCCGAATTCTTTATGATTCTGAGCCAAATAGGTTGTTTAGACGTTTCCACGAATGGAATACTTTAATATTAGAACATTAATCGTAAAGAAGATGGCAAGCTCGTGCGTCGTCGTATGACGTAATACTACGTACAGAATCTATAAATACTAGTTGTGTGCTGTTACGTACATACACGTACATATTTCAAGTAAATACATATACATATATATATAGGATATTATGTAGAAGTGTGTACCTATATTTTCACGCTCGCCTACTTACAAACAGATTTGTATAAATAGTGTGTAGCTCGTAACACCGATTACGAAGCTTTGCGATGCTTCGAAGCGAATTACAAGTATGTGTAATACATACGTATGTATAGTATATACATGTACTACTATCTAAAGAGAGAGATAGAGAGAGAAACAAAGCCAATTCCATTCTCATCGTACTTTCATTTAAAGGAATCCTTTAGTCGTTGTAGGTTCACCGTTAAATGAGGCTTAAATTAATCAACGTTGACGTATCCCTGTTCAGTGATATTTATGTATGCATTCATTTACTTATATAGAAATTTATATGTACAAGTAATACGTATATATTTTCCTTTTAATGTTGTGTGTATGTAGAAAATTAATTAAAAATATACTATTAATTTTCGAAACGATACGAAATAGGACAATTTTATTTTCTCTTAACTCTTTGCAGCACAGAGAATTTCAGATAATAAAATAATAACCCTATGTTACATAGAAATTTTATTGAGTTTTAAATGAAACAAAATTTGTATATTTTTATTAACAGGAGATATTACATAATATAAAAACATAAAAAAGAAAGAGTAATAAACAATTACTTTGCGTAAATAAGACGAAATATAAACTTATGAGCATATATAGCTATTGCAATATTTCGAGGTGGGACGCACTAGATGCATTACGGTGCATAATAAAGGTGGGACACTTTTAACCTGTTAACCGGGGAATTCCCTTTTTAATTACGCAGCTTCTTTTTATAATCTATTTATTATTTTTTACATATTTATTTATTTATTATTTATTATTATTTATACTTAAAATAAATTAAAAGACTATAATATATATATTTTTTCATTTATTTATATATAAAGTACAAAGAGGTTTGTATCTTCAGCTTTAAAGCAATACGTTTGACGTATTTATACGTTCCATTTGGTTAACAGATTAATCCCACCGTGCTCCAAAAAGTTAACATATAATATTTATCATGATTGATTGAAAATATTTTTGATTGTATAACCGTATATAGATATGATATTAAAATAATAGAATATATTATATTATACAATCCTAATGGATAATAGAACCAAATAGTAGATAGATAAATCGAAAAAGAGAGAGATGTAAAATTTGAAACGGTAGACCACACAGGTATGTGCAAAGTTTAGGATGTTTGCAGTTATGTAGTTTCATACTACCACCGACCATTCTGAGAATTTTCCACGTAGAGTGGATAGGTAAATGAAAGGGGCGAGAAGATAGTGAATGAGGGTGAGGAGGAGGCAGAGGGGAAAGAGGTGGGGGAGAAGGAGATGGAAAGATGGGGTCGACGAGATCTAATCGAGATTAGGCGAATACCGGCCGTATACCGAGTCCGTTCTGTGTTCATCGAAAATTCCATATTCACGATCGCGGAACCGTGAAACTTCGACAGAGAGGGTGGGGGTAAGAGGTAAGGGGGTAAGAGAGTAAGAGGGAGAGAGAGAGAGAGAGAATTTTCAACTTCCTGACGGATCGTGGTGCCTTCAATTAGGTTGGCCTTTTGTGCGATTCTCGAAACTGTTACGTTTAAACTATCTAATGTTTTATTATTTCGAGATGAGAAGTTTTGACTGTGTGCTAGGGAGATAAATTTTAACGAATAAAAATCAAGACTATTTAGAAATTGTATAATTTAATAGAAAATTAAATATGACAAAATTTGATTTGAAATTTAATAAGAAAATTTAAGAAATATTGATAAATAATTAAAATCATTTAATTAAATAAATACATAACAATTCTTTTTTTTTTTTTAATTATTCTTTACGTATATAATATTCCAAACTGAAGCAAGTATTGTTAGATCCGATTATCAGATTTATATGATATTCTCAAAGTCATTTATCGAGAGATATGAAAGAAATTATATTCAATTCAGTATATTGCATCTTAATTAATTATAATTATATTTATTTGATATTTAAACGAAATTTGTAGACTTATTTAAATTTCATTTGAATTTTTAGTAAATGATTAAAGTTAAGAATGTCAACGTCTATCTTAGTTAATAACAATAAAGTCCCAAATGATCGTAAAGCTTGAAGAAGTTCGAATTAGAACGCCGAGTTAGAAGTTAGAAAATTGTTAGGGCATATACTCTTTTTTCTCTCTCTCTCTCTTTTTCTATCTTTCTTTCTAACAAACCTTTAGAAGTTGTAGTACAGTAGAGTACGCGTGACCGATTTCTGTAACTTTTGCAATCGGCAGACTATTGTCAAGAGACGAAATTCATGAGAGACTTTACAAATTAGATGATTACCTCTTCATCACCTTAACACTTTTTAACTAAATCCTTCATCCTTTTAATAGTCATTTTCTCTCAATTACTATTCAATTAATTATTATGCACATACTTAATTTCTCGTTATGATTTTTTTGTTGAAATTTACACCAAATAGGTGTATATCAGCGCATCTATACAAAAATATAAAGTAATACGAAGTTAGAACTTATTATACCATATGATTTTATCCTTTTTTTCTATTTTTATTATAAAAAGAACATTAACCCGTTTCAGTTCTCGAAATTATCCTGTATAAAATTATTCATTGGAGTTTATAGGAATTATGCGAGTCTAAGTCTTTAATTGTTATTTTAGGATATTGTAAATTAATTCAAATAATGATCAAATAAATTATATATAATTTATTTATTTAATATTGTTAAAAAAATCGTAGATATATTGGTGTTGAAAGGAAAGAAATGTTTTTTGGGACTACACAACCGACATGCCATTAATAAATTTTGTTCGGTTGTTTTTTTACTTTTCACGTCTATCTTTGATTTAAGTATCGATCTCGTTTTTTTTTCACGAATATGTGTCTTCTAACCTTCGAGGTCATTTCTTTTCGTTGGTGGATGTCAAAAGAGAGTCGTGTGGGACAGGTTCGGAATAACGTAAATCCATATAACTCAGCTTTCGATTCGTTTTTAAAATTTGATGAAAGAGAAATGAGAAAGGAAAAAAAGAAATAAACGATCGAACGAATTAGATTGATGATTTCATGTCGATTGATCAATAATACTGAACACAATGTATATAGTATACTATTTTAAGTAATAAATTTTAAATTTATATAACATTATTATTTATTAACATATTTTATATAATGAATTTAATTTTAAATATATATAATTTAATATAATTTTAAATTAATTTTAACGATATTATTTATTAACATATACAAGGAGTCCTGAAAACTGTGATACAATAATGAATAGTTGCATCGATACAATTTCCACAAAGTGTCATACTTTTTTGTTTTTCATGTTTTTTGTCTTATCTGGATTTAACGAAACGTTGTTCGTAAAACATATTTCATAAAATCATCGTATAGTTTTGGCCTTTACTTGGCATTTTTTTTTTTAAATTTTATGACGTGATTTTTTTCAATAGGTTCAGTACCAAGCATTCAAAGAAAAACAATTTTAAATTGCGTTAAACGAACTAAAAAAAAACAAAAAATGAAATATATCTTACCATTAGTGTCACGAAACAGGATAAATTTATTACACGTGATTACATCCTTAAGTTTTTTTTTGAATAATATATTAACATAATATATAACGTATAATAAATTTGTTTTGAGACCACAGGTAAGGTATGTAAATTTAGCGTGACATTTGCATTCAACGTGTCGTGTCGACAATTTAATTAATAAATATTTTATAATAACACGAGGAGTTAATATTATTAAAATAATTGTAAATTTATCTTTGAAATTCGTTTGAAATTCGCGCTTATTTTTGAATTGTGATCACATGATACCAACTTGTAACATACTACATGACATTGGCGGGAATTATTACGGTCGTTGATAGCATGACCTGTCGCGTGCCGATTTACTCTTTCAGTATTTAACCACGTGAACTTTTACCGTCGGCACGTGTTCGTAGTTACGTTATAGATAACCCACGTGTATATATATAAAGGTCTTGTTAATCGATTTTATGTACATAAGTTTTACATATGTACTATGTATTTATAACATCATTGAATTAGAGGAACGTATTTCTAAATGTGGAGTTTAACTACTGAGATTTTTCTTTTTTTTTTTTTTAAATAACATCTTTTTATTTTCAGAATAATTTAGATCGCGTTGTAACGTGTAACGTGATCTTAATCCTGCTGTATCATCAGATATCATTTATTTATTAATTTAAGCGTAATTTATATTTTAGATAAAAATAAGCAAGATATATATATATCTCCGCATCGCAGTTTTTTATTGTTTTTTCAGTCTAATAGAATAAAATTCATACCTCATTATTTATTGATTGTACAGAAAAATGTTCTAGACGAATTTTGTAGGAAATTTAATGCTCTACAAAAAAGGTATCTTATATTTTTCCCGTAAACCTCATCATTTGAATGATATTGAAGATTTAATTTTGATTATTTTAAGACAAATTTCATTTTTTTTTGTGAATTTTATAACTTGACAATAAATGACTATTATAAAATGCGCAATACAAATTTTTGTAGGAAATTAACTGCTCTATAAAAATGGTGTGTTATGTTTTGGCGATTAAATTAAGCGTTCAAAAGATATTCAGAGACAGAAATCAGTACAAATGAAAGTTTGATGATGAATATCTTTTGAACGCTTAATTTAATCGTCAAAACATAAGACATCATTTTTATAGAGCAATTAATTTCCTACAAAAATTTGTATTGTGCACTTTTTAATAGCCATTTATTGTCGAGTTATAAAATTCATAAACAAAAATGAAATTTGTCTTAAAATAATCAAATTTAAATCTTCAATATCATTCAAATGGTGAGGTTTACGGAAAAATTATAAGATACCTTTTTTGTAGAGCATTAAATTTCCTACAAAATTCTTCTAGAACACTTTTCTGTAAAATCAATAAATAATGAGGTATGAATTTTAATCTATTATACTGAAAAAATAATAAAAAACTGCGATGCGGAGGATCTTCCTATTAAAATTAAGAGCTCATATTTGGTGAGAATTGTTTTAAGGTGTCTAGCAACCCATTTTTCCGTGGCACTTGAAAAAAAAAAAAGTCTTTTTTTTGACCCACCCTAATATATATATAGATTAATATAATAGTAATTTATATGAATAATTTTAGGAAAGTAGATATAATTAAAGAGATATATATCATTGAGATTATATCTCATAAATCAATACATGATCGTAATAATAATGATAATGATTTTTAATATTAACAGGTTAACACTGTAATTCATAAATCATTATATTAAATTGGCCAATTGGTAATGTTGTAATTCTTAACATATTATTAAAAAAAATAGTATTGTTATTTATTCATATATTAAAAAATATAAATTACTGTTTCAATGCAAAATTATTACTGTAGTTTCAAAAAAATAAAATTAAAAAAAAATAGGTCATTTAAGATGACTGATTTGTCATAGCATTATTTATATATTTTTTAAATGATTCTACATTATCCATTTTGTTCTTTTACATTTTCTTTTTTTAATCATCCTTTTGTACATCGGTTTACGATGTTTTTTATTCTTTTAAATTTGAAGTTTTACAAGAAAAATTCTACGAGTTTTAGATGTCTAAATCATGATCTTGATACCATTATTACATTGTGTGATGAAATTTAGAAATCTGATTTTCTGTCCATTCCATGGACAGAAATGTTTCATAAAATGGACTTTAGATTTCTGTATAACTCGCATCAGTTAGCAACTTTGTTGCAATAATTGTTCAAAACAAATACAAAGACTAACGTAACACAATATAAAATCTATATCTTTATCTCTATTTATTCCGTTTCTACTATTCATCTCTTTATATCACTTTATTTCTCAAATTAGTGACGTAGTTAGACTATGAAAATGTAAAAGCTCTAATCTAATAAAAAATTATACCCGATGACGTTGCTAACTCATTGAATGAAGTATTCTCGAATTGTACATTTTCAACGATATCATATTTTTCTCTTTTCTTTCTCTTTATTTTTATTATTATTATTATTATTATTATTATTATTATTATTATTATTATTATTATTATTATTATTATTATTATTATTTTACATTCGTTAGGAAGTGCCATTAATCATGACGAATTTGAAATAATAAAAACTCGAAGTCGCGAAACTATTGCGCTCGGTTGTTCCTCTCTTCTTTCTTTCTTTCTTTCTTTTCTCTCGTTGAGAATATCCACGAAATCTGCTTTCATTTGGTACCTCTCTGTACTGTCATCCGTTGGAATTTCAAATTACTTTTTTCTGTAATATCTTTTTCTATTCATCTGTCTTTTATATCTATCCATCTTTTTTTCGTTTGTTTTTTTTCTTCTTTTATTTCTTGTTTTCTTTTTTCATCTAGCATACTACGAAAAAGTTCTCTCGTTTAATCAACAACGACACACACAACACAACACACTCGTAACCTTTATTCTTTTGCGAGTTTTTTAAATTCTTCATTTTCATTTCAACCCGTTTATCAAGGAACAAGCTATGTTATTTTTTAATAATAATAGTAATAATAATAAATAAAACAGATTGGTATTTACGTACAATTTTAATCCATTATTACTCTTTTTCACTAATTAAATTATATTAAACAATTTGTAAGTCTTTTGATTATTTATCTTTTTTATTAAGAGAATAGAAGAATACTGCTGCTTCTTCTTCTTCTTCTTACTTATATTACATTTTTTTATTTATAATCTTGCGTTATGTCTCTCGAGAATGATGTAACTGGTCACTCCTGTGTATACTTTCTCTTTATATCTTTCATATTCTAGCTTTTTGAATCAAAGTACTTACTTACTTATTTAGTTATTTACTTACTCACTCATATTTCCGTTACCAACAGAAGTTTCAAATTAAAAATTTCATCGGTGTGTTTTTGCTCGCAATCTTCTCTTTACGATCTCTTTGTGTTTGATTTTATGTATTTACTTACACTCCTAGGGACCTCGTTACGACGTCATAAATTTTTCTTATCTTTATCGTCTTCCTTTTCTCTCTCTCTCTCTCTCTCTCTCTCTTTCTGTTTTACTCTTTCATGCATACACATACACAAGAATATTATATATCTATACATCACGATATTTCATTCGTGTTTTTACTTTTAAAACGCGGAACAGATGAAAATTTTAAATCTAATTTCTCGACATTCCTATCAATTTTTTGACGAAAACTAAATACTATTTTCAGAACGTGAATTTAATTTTTTCCACATTTCATCTTGAATATACAAACTACTATTTCCTTTTTTTGTTTTTTTTTTTATACTGTTTTTTTTTCCTTCAATTCTCCTAGATTTGATGTCCTTTTCTGCTACTTTGAATTCCAATCACATTCTTTTAATATCATTTTGAAGGGAAATCAAGAAAAAATAATAATCCTTTGTAATTCATATTTATAAATAAAAAGACAAGTTTATTTGAACTTATATTAAGATCCGATATTTTTAGAAATACTCTGTATGCAATAATAATAATAATAATAATAATAATAATAATAATAATAATAATAATAATAATAATAATTTTAAAAATTGCGTCCTCCATATAGAAGACCACGGTTATAATATGATTGAAAAGTGCATAAACCAAACAACGAGAAAAAAAAGAAAATGAGAATTAAGGGGGTGGGTTTTGCATTTTAAAAATATATCCTCTATATGTAATAACAATAATAATAATAATCAATATAAAAAAAGGAATTTTCGAAACCATGTCGTCCCTTTGGGGACCATAATCACGTGATTGAAAAGTATGTGTAACACACAAAACAAAAAATAAAAAGAGAAAAAGAAAAAAAATCAGTGAATTTTAGAATAGGATTTTCGCTTGCTTACGTGCATGTGTGTGTGTGGTCGCACATGCGCAACACCCTGTCGCGAAGGACGAAAACGGACGATATAATCCCAGACGGATGCTTTGAAAGGAGGTCGCATGCGGAATTAAACGACGTTGGGCTGCCGTAACTCACGTATAATGAAGCCCGAGCGGGAGTGAAATTATTTCGAAGTTTAATTTACATGCAGAACGCATCCTTTCGCTTTTTTCGGATTTACATTTAATGTGCTCGTTTTATATCAATGGGTGGTAGTGGTGGTTGACGGGGATGAGGGATTTGTGGGAAGGGGTTCGGTTCTCTTTTTACCTTCTTGTTTCCTCTTCCTTTTTTGGTTTTTTTCTTTCTTTTTTAATTTTACACTTTCATATATATTGTATATATATATATATTTTATTTTTTAAATCATACGTATTCTATGTCCTTGTCGTTCATTTAATGTCCTATTTATTTACTTGTACATATGTTATAATTTAATTTATAATGTAGTCATAAAACGGATCGTTCTATAAATTTTATTTTAACCGTATCGATTTGTTTTTTATATCGTTATCAATAAATTTATTTGTCTTTTCCAACTTTCTCCTAACGATCCACACCTGCTGACACTTTTTTTATTTTATTTTTTTTTTTTAATTATTATTTTTAATCTCCTTTAGCTTGTTAAAAGGTTGAAAACGAGCGTGTCCGGTGAATGATCACGTTTCGAAATCTCGCGTTCGTGCCTAAGCATCGAGAGCGTCACGTTTCCGCTCGTTACGTTTGCAAAGCCAACGAAACTGCAGTTTTAAAGCTTTGTTCTAACGACCGATTTTCCACGAAAATGGAATCATTTTAACCCTAGGGTAGTAGAGATTCGTTCAAAATTGGAGAAAATAAAAAGAAAGGAAAAAGGTTGAGAGCGCACTTGTTATTTTCTATAATATTTTTCTTTTTTCTTCTTCTTTTCTTTCGTATTACATTTATTTTATTTTTTTTTTATTCGAAAGGAGAAAAATATTTAAGGAATTTAATTTAATTGGAAAAAAAGTTTCATTTTTGAAAATCTCGAAGGGAAAGAGAAAGATTTGTTCTTTTATATTTTTTTTTTATCTTTACGTGTAAAAATGAATCATACATATATATATATATTATATATAATAGATTATTCTTTTTCTATTCCGTGTATATTTGGTTTTCAACCAAAGAGAGAAGAGCTTTCGTGACTTTGTCGCGTGCCAAGCTATTAGAGTGAAACGCATATATATATATATATATATATACGTCATATCTACCCCCTACTACGTAAATAATATCATTAGCTCAGATTGATAGGACGAACTTAAAACACCCTACCCAAATCTCGATTTTAATAAAACCATACACGTGGAACTCTTTTCCGTATAATAATATTTTTTTATCATTTGAAAATAAATCTTAGATTTTTTGTTATATTTTAGCCGTTTATTTTGAAAATGGCCTAAATCCATTAATGTTCGAATCGAGATATCGATTAAATTTAAAAATATAGTCAACAGATGACATATATAGTAGGATAATGTTTTCCGGTTTCTATAAGTGTCAAATTTATTATCCCAATTAGCATAATTAACATTATTTAAGAAATAATGTTTTTGAAGGCTATGATTGGATTTATGCCACTTTCAAAATAAACGGTTCATTTATTACCATCATATATTTAATGATTTAATTTTTTTTTTCTAATGAGTATAAATTGAAAAAGAAAAACTTTCAGATATATCAAACTCAATCATGAATCGAAAGACGAAAATTAGGTTTTTTTCTTATTATAATCGAAGATCGTACTTATTGGCATACATTTAATCATGCAATAAATATATACAGTAGTAGTATTAAACATATTATAGTATATTGATAAATTATAATACATTATACATACTGTACGCTAGTATAATGTTAATTGGTGAATATCGAATTAATGTCAAATGGTTCAACACAATCATGTACAAAAGGTGTTAACGATCGTACTTTGACTATGATAATTTACTATCATTCTGTTATATTACGATATAATATATTATACCATCGATCAAAAATAATTCGATTTTGTTACATTGAATGGCATCGTTCATTTATTTAATCTCAAAACTTTTCAAAACCTTTTCTCTTTTACGTATGAGACATTATTATATATATGGAGAAAGATATTACTTTCATTAGTTCCCTGTAAATATAAAAAATTTTTAACGAAATGTCAAAAAATCATGACAAAAATTTGTCACCCCTTCGCATGATAAGATCAAAACATTTTAGCCCTTCACATGCTATACTTTGAATTTTTTACCTATTATTTATTATTATAGTCTTAAATAATAATATCACAATTTCGCATGATCGACTTCATTGGCATATGTCAATGATAGACCAGAGAACACAGATAAACTAGCACCATGCCATTAGACTAATTAACGACAGGCTTCAACTTGATTGGCTGTAATCCCCATAGTCTCTCTACAAAGAGATTCTTACTCAAAGGGTTAATGAACTATTAAAAATGTATAAATGTTTTTTTTATTTTCTTTTCCTCCATCTCTTTCTCGATAGAGTTGAAACTTTAAACTTTGTTTTATTTATTCACGATTGACGTTCATGATTCTTGGAGCATTTCGAAGAATACTCTATTCGCGTATCTGAAGTATGTGATCGGGAACAACGATGATCGTCTAGCGTTGATCGAAGGTTAAAGAAAGACAGAGTTAAGAGGAGAAAGGAGGGGGCATGGGTGTGGGGGGTGGGGTGGTTGATGATGGTAAAAGCGGTGAGCTTTTGAAGTATTCCATGTAAAAGAAATGCATTCGAGGTATAAAACAATGGATCCCGCGATTTTATAATTCCGCGTGCGCGCGGGCAAACGAAAATGCGTTTAGTGCGCGTGCGCGAGCATAATCGCGATAGTAATCGTGATCGCGTCCGTTCATTGCGATTGGTAGACGTTCTCTCAAAGTAGAGAAGAAAGAGAGGAGGAGTCTTCATTCGTTGTTGAATGCAAATGAAGAAGAGTTATCGATCGATCCATCGATCGATCGACGAGACTACGATTTTATCATTTTTTTTTTTTCGTATAATTTTTATTCGCTGTGTCTATAACTTCGATGAAAATTATTATTATTATTATTATTTCTTTTTTTTCTTGTTATTTTTAATCCAAAAGATTTTCAATCAAATCGTGGAAACGTTTTGTTTTCTTTTCTTCCTTTTCGTTTTTTTTGTTTAAAAAATAAATTCACTTTGATACGAAATATCTTCTTTTTTTTCTCTAATATCATTCTTTAATCTAAAAGATTTTCAATTGAAATATGGAAACGTTATGTTTTCTTTCTTTTTTGTGATCTAAAAAATAAATTAACTGTGATACGAAATATCTTCTTTTTTTTTTTATTTCTTTTTTTTTTTTATTTCTTTTTTTTTGTACTTAATATCATTTTATTTGTAATACAAATGGATTTATATAATTTTATGTTTTTATTTTTTTTTAATTAAATTAAAAATAGAACTCTCTCGTGATATCGATCATTATCGGATGATATTTATAAATTACGAATTAATTTTTTGTTGAGTATAAAATCAACAATATTTTTTTCTTAATAAAAATATAAATTAAAATACGAAATTCGTATCGTCAGCTACGTTATTAAAATTTATATATATACATATTTTTGTAGAAAATAAAATATATGAAACGTGTCAATTTTATTTTACATTAAACTCTCTTCCAGTAATAAATATCGCATAATATGTAAACGTATATATCGTATCTATCAAATATATGTTCCTCTCTGTGGCGTGTATATTTATGTTTATATTTTTCGGTAGGTATAATAGTCAATTTTCGTTTTTGCATCAATACGAAGTCGTCGAACATGGAACATTTGTGTTGATCGTGGATATCGCCTTCGTAATATGAATACTAAAATAAATGGCTTATTAATACGCGCCTATACGTATACATATATATTATATGTATTTACATGTGCATATACTACATACGTGCAATATCAGAACTGGAGTTGCTATTTGCGCTCGATTACACATAGTTACGGTGTTGCCGTTAATTATCCTGGAAACTAATTGAAATCTTAACGATTGATGTTCTCTCTGTATTCTCTGCTCCCCCTTCCTGTCACTTCTCCTATCTTCCCTTCATCCTTCAAACCTATCGATAATTACTCAATTTCTAAAAGGAATTATGTAGTTGTGATATGCATATATAATAATGTATATATACGAAGTGTTTCAATAATAAAAAAAGGGGCCTAAAAAACACGTAAGAAAAATCATTAGTTGAGATAAACACGTTCAAATTTATGAACTGTATCATATGTTGGAGTAGTGATGCTTCTGTTTTATTTTATTTAATTGTAAATTGTGAAAAATGGAACAATAATTATAGTGACTTCGATAATTACTATCATACGAATGATGATGAATTTTGGAAAAACGTTACGATTGTATTTTTCTCGATCAAACTCACTTTTTTATTTTACAACTTTGTCTTATTTTTTTACTTTTGCAATAATCTCCTCGTTCAATGGAAAATCTAAAAATATCTTCAAGCTAAACTTTGACTTTATGAAACGGAAAAATAATCTCCCATTTTTCTTACTTCGAAACTTCACGTTGATTATTTATTTCATTTTAAATTGTCATTGAATTATTTGTTTCTTGTTTTCATAATTAAATGAATAGTTTTGAAGGTTTATTTTGTTTATAGTGTGTTACATTTGTCTACAATTTGTATTTTTATAAAAAAAAATGAAATTAATTTAATTCAATGATACTGATATCAAAAAAAAGAGAGAGAGAGAAAGGAATTCTTCAGACTTAAATATAAAAACCTAAAAAAAAGAAAGAGGGAGATTATGGTGGGACAGAAAGAGGGAGGAAGAGGAGATGGTGGAGGTGGTTTGGGTTTGGGTTGTGGATGATAGGAACGTATGCAACGCGGAGACGAGTTCACCGGAACGAGGTGGTTTTGCTCGATCCTTTCGAAAAGCCCAACGAAATTGGTTGCGAAGGGAAGAAGAGTAAAGGGAAGAAGAAAAAGAAAGAGAGAGAGAAAGAGAGAGAGAAAGAGGGAGAATGCATTCGTTCGCAGTGACGGCTCCACCTTCTGCTCGTTTCATTGTCCGCCAGTCTGGAACTCTCCCGACCACTTTAGGAAATCTTAAAAGATAATTCGAGCCCGTAGGACAAAGGTACTTATTTCGTTCGCCGATCTTTCTTCTCCTTTCGCGAATTCCACTCTTCCTTTTTTTTCCTTTTTTTTCTACTTTTTTTTTCTTTTTTCTATTTCTTACTCTCTGTCTCTTCTTCTCTCTCTCTTTTTTTTTTATCATTTCAATTTCAAATTATTTTTATTCTAAAATTGCTTTGATTACAATTTCATTTTTTTACTTGTTTCACTGTTATACAATTTTAAAAATAAAATTATATACGTGCATCGTTTTGTTGTTTATTTTTACGGTATATATTTATACAGGACGTCGTAAAAGTTATTTTGTTTTTTATTGAAGAATTAAAAATATATTTTTTGGTTGATTTCTTGTAATTGGAGATTTGTAATATATCGAAATGAAAAGGAACGAATTTTTTTTTATTCCATTGATAAATTCATATTGATTGTTTTTATTTTTTTTTTTTGTATTTTCGGTACAATGATTTTTGAAACATTTTATGTATTTGCTTATTTTTTCTCTTTTTCTGTTCCTATTTATCCATCTTTCTATTTCAGTTTCTCTTGTATCATTTCAATTTCTACTAAGTTTTTTCATCTCTACTAAAATTTAACTGTTATTTCGATAAAAATTGCGAAATTGCTATTTCTCTTCTCTATACTTTTATACGTTTATGTATCTATTATCTCTTTCTCTTTCTCTCTTTTTATTTCTTTGTGAATTTATCTGTCTACCTTTTTTTTTCTTCTTTTTATAGATACATTTCTATCATTTTATATATTTCTCTATTATTTCAATTGTAAATAATTTCCATTAAAAATCGTAAAAATAGTCAAACTGTTATGAACAAACCAAATTTAAATTTCTGTCCATTTGAAAAACTATTTCAGCCTTACTATAACTTTATACAGTAACTTTAATTAAAAATTATCATATACTATAGGATTCGGCTGTTATTTTCAGTAAAATTTGAATCAAAGTGAAATAATATTCTCTTCTAGTTTTCTCTATCTCATTCCATGTATTTAAAGTATGTAAAATGATATCTTTTTATATAAGCCGCTTATTTGAACTACTACAGCCCATTTGGCTTTAAATTGAGATATTTAATGACTCACGTTGTTTCGAATGAGTTGAACAAACATATTTTTTACCGATAACACGAGAATAATATAACATATTTTTACATTTAGAAAAAAAAATATTGAAATTTATTTATAAAAAGAATCATAAAATTATCAATCTTTTGACTTTTAATAAGTAATTTAATTCTTATAATAAAACCAAAACATAATTATAAATTTATATTTTTTTTTTTGCATTTCGTAAAATTTTGATCGAAATTCAATATTTTCACCTGTAACCTATTTCTATTTCTCTATTAACGGGTCTATATTTTTATTTCTTTCTCTCTCTCTCTCTCTCTCACACACACACACACACTCACTCTTTTCATCATAAACGTCAACAAGTCAGGCACATTATTACAGCTTTTTTGTCATCCCTCTCTATCTCTCTTTCTCTTTCTCATTCTCATGCTTGAAAAGGTAGAGCAGCAGGTAAGACATGGCTCGTGCCTGTTTCGTTCTCGTCACAACTGCGAACACGTTGGTCTATTCAGATAATAAAAACAAGATGATGAGAAAGAGATGAAAGAGATGAAAGAGTATGAGGAGGAGAGGGAGGAGAAGGTAGAGAAAAGAGAAGAAGAGGGAAGAGAGAGGTAAAGATGAAGCACGCAGAAATAAAAAGGGACTTGGATGGGCCTCGAAGGGTCCGCCTCCGGTGGCTTCCATTTCGTTTCGATTTCTTCTGCTTCGTCTCGAAGATCGAGGAAGAAAGAGAGTAAGAGAGAGAGAGAGAGAGTGAGTGAGTGAGTGAGTGAGTGAGTGAGTGAGTGTGTGAGTGAGTGAGTGAGAGAGAGTGAGAGAGAGAGTGAGTGGGAGAGAGAGAGTGAGAGAGGGGGGGGGGGTGAGGAAGAGGAAAAGATCGTGAGAAACGTCTTGCCAAAAAGTTTCGACGAATATTTTCTCTCTCTTTCGTTCTTTCTTTCTTTCTTTCTTTCTTTCGGCGGCGGCCAGTCTCTTGGATACCCTTTTGCGAGCGTCCTTTTAAATCTTCTTCTTCTACTTCTTCGGGGGACCTCCTCGCAAAGAGAGAATGAAAGAGAGAATGAAAGAGAGAATGAAAGAGAGAATGAAAGAGAGAGAAAGAGAGAAAGAGAGAAAGAAAGAAAGAAAGAAAGAAGGAAAGAAAGAAAGTTCAGGAATGATCCTGTTTTTCGACGAACGCGCGCTCATGGCATTTGTCGGACTTTCTTTCTTTAATTTTATTTCTTATTTGTATTTGTATTTTTATTTTTATTTTATTTTAGATATTGCGAAGCGAGTTCAAGAGATCGAATCGTTTGTAATTTTCATTGAAGTTATCCTTTTCGATTGTCGAGAGCGCAACCTTTTTATCTTGGTTTATTTTACATTTCTATTTTATTTTATTTTATTTTTTGCTTTGGTATCCCAATAAACTTCGTGTATGTTTTGTGTGTTGCATATATATGAGAAATATATATATATATATATATATATATATATATATATATATATATATATATATATATATAGTTTTTTATTATTTTTATTTTATATATTTTAATTTATTATGTTTTAATATTTGTTTGAATTATTCTATATAATTTGTTATTTATAAATTATATGATTAAATAATCTAACTTCTTAGAAATAAATTTATATTTTATTTTTTTCTAATGCAAGCCAGTTCGATAGACAAAATAATAATCGTATTTATGTCAAGCTAAAAAACTTGTAACCAATCCATATAAATTATATTATATTTTATAGTAAAAAGATATTTTGTAATCTAATCAATTTGAATTTCTTAGCAATATTTACATATACAAAAATACAAATATTAATAATTAATTAAATAAATTATTATTATTATTATTATTATTATTATTAATATTAAATTTAATATTTTTATTATATATTTTTAATTCAATTAATTAAATAAATAATAATAATAATTATTATTATTAATAATTGAATAATATCCTAATATTTTTAATAATTATATAGATATGCAATTAAAACGACGAGTAGAAAATAATCGATCATTTCGGGAGATTCCTGTTTATATCTGTCGTTAATTGAAGGAAACTTTAGTCGAAGAGAAATTTCCAAGGAGGGAATAACGATTCGGTTAGTTCTATGCGTATTCATATATACTTAAGCATATATATTTATGTATATACATGTACATATACAAATACACATTCGTTTCTAATTACGAATATTCGTTTGCGAGTAATAGACAGGAAAACGATGAAAGAGAAGACTCCGGAGAGACGACGAAGATTGTACCAAAATTTTGTTTGCTTTACTCACGTTCCTCTAATATGTCTCTCAAAGACCTAATATTTTCTTCTATTTAGATGAAAATTCAGCGGGTTAATTAGACGAACGAAATAACAGGAAGCAGAAGCACAAAGAGAAATCTATACAACGAATATTTCACATTATCATTATAAATATTTTGAATTTATATCATTTTAATAAGTTATATTGATTTATCCATAATAATTATCATTATTTCAATAATTTAATATATATGTACGTAGATATGTATATCAATTTAAAATTCATTATTTCGACGAAATTCTTATAATAGTTCTAGTTTTTATCAAAATATGTAAAATGAAAAAGGAACAATAATCAAAAAATAATTGAAAGAAAAAAAAAAGAAAAGGGAACGAATATAATAATAAAGAAAATATTTTTGTTCGAAAGATAAATGCAAAGTAAAGGTATTCCGAATTCGAGAAAAGATTTCTTATCAGACAGAGGTTGCAAAAATATTGCCACGTTACTTCGAAATCCATTCGAAAGGAGTAGTAGTAGTAGTAGTAGTAGTAGTAGTACATACGTACATTTCGTTCTCTTTTCTTTTTTCCTTCTTCTATCTTTATTTTTTTTCCTCTTGAAAAGTGCTTCAGAGAGGGAGAGAAAAAGAGAGAAGATCAAATCCGGTTTTAATGGACACCCGTTATCTCGTTCGTTGGACCACCACCCGTGCAGCTTTCGAATTATGCATTACATATACGTGCACATGTAAACTCGCCTATCGACACGTGTCGTCGATTTAACAGACGTGCAGATTTCCCCCATTCTTTTTCTCTCTCTCTCTCTTTTTTTTATTTTTATTTGTGAGTATTTTTCCTATTTTTTTCTACCTTTTTTTTCTTTTTTTTTTTTATTATCACGAGACCCTGACTACTATTTTGTAATTTACGTTATGTTGCTTTTATACATCGATGATATCTACAATTTTTTTTTTCTTATGTGTTAGCACAAGATATGATAACTCAATAAAATATCTTCTCCAATACGTCAAGATTGTATCTGTGATTATTTTTAGTATTCTTTTTAGTATTCTTTTATGTTTATTTTTTTTCAAATATTTAAAATCCTCTCTACAGTATGTAATTTTGTTTTTCGTATTTAGAAAAAAGAAATGTATAACGCAAAAGTTTGTTAATTATATTTACATTAAATCGATAAAGAAAAAAAAAAGAATAGAACAAAACATGATCCAATCGATTTTATAATTAATTTTTTAATACAAATAATTTGTATAAAAACTAAATCGCAAAATTTAAAATCTGCAATATATATATATATATATATTTTTTTTTTTCTTGTCAATAGCCAATCAATTCAACCAAGTGATACTTTAACCGATATTATTAATTAAACAAATTTGTAATATAAAATAATAATTGATTTTACGTTAAGAAAAAAAGTAGAACAAAAAAGAATAAGTAACTATATTTTAATAATCGAATTAAAAAAGATAGTTTATATTATTTAAAATATTGTTCCGATAATTTCCTATAGAAATATCATTAACCTCGATGGATGGTGGTAATGATAGTGATTAAATCGATCAGGTAAAAGAAGGTATAGTAATTTGTTTAGAATTTACTACTTGTAAGAGAAATCGGATACGAGTGTCCGATATTTGTACGTGACTATTCTCTCTCTCTCTCTCTCTCTCTCTCTCATACATTTTCGATCTAAAATTTGTGAGAGAAGTTTGAGAGTAACAAGGCATCGGTTTGAGGTTCTACTCGTGACTAGAACGCGTGACACGAGTAAAACGGGACGATAGAGATCAGAAAATCTGGAGAGAAATTTACACACACACTCATACACACATACACACATACATATGCATACATATAGACAGAATATATGTGTACATTTGTATATAGATTTATACATAGGGTGGTAATATACGCATGCGGTTTTGCTTTGACAAAGAGATTGGGCGAGTGAGTGAGGAGGGGTTTGTGGGGCGGAGAGGGCGAGGGGCGGTTACAGAAAGTTCCTTTCTCTTGTATGTATACTGGTGCACATCAAGCGTGTACGATGTTACGCCATTGGCGTAATCCCTTGAGGATAACCAGTAAGCTTTCTTCTTGCCCTTTCTGTTACCGACAGTCGTCATTACTAAAAACTTTTTTTTTATCGGTTAAAGAGAATTGATTTGTTATCGATAACGCCTGTATTATGTCAACTTGATGTTTAAATTATAACTTTCCTTCAATACGATATCACGTATTATATTATGCATTGCTGAAAAGGAAAAAAAGGGATACAAGTAATCCTTTTTTTCCTTTTAATTCGAGATAAATGCATGATTATAAATTAGACGAATATTTCGATTAATAAATAAATTATATATGTTTTTTATTCACATATGATTTTTTTGGTAAATAATATAAGGTACTTTTTCATCGAGTATTGTATAATTTCTAAATACTGTAATATCATGTATGTATATTAGATACGTTATACTATACTGTTGTTGATTTTTGAAAATATTCGATTGCTCATAAAATCCGTGTCAATTTTAAATGAGTACTTCAATAGACGATACTTTTTATATTTCGAATATATTAAACATTGAATTATAATTGAATTACGTGCAAATAAAAAAAATAATAAAGTGCAATTGCACCTGTTAGTTACATCGGTGTATTTGTATAAAAAATAAAAAATCATAGGAGTCATCTATCATATTTGTTTTAATTTTTGTTTATTTACAAAAAAGTAGTAGCCTGTCTCAATTTTTAAAATTATCCAGTATAGTAATCAAGATAATAATATAATTAAATAAAAAATAAAGAAATATGAATTCCTTTTCAAATATATTTAATCAGTTTATTGTTTCGAAAATCAGTTTTGTCAACAAATCATAATTGTTTGTTTAAATCATTATCAAAAGTTTTATTTTGTTTTCTCTTAATTTTTTCGAATAACACAATAGAAAAGATTTAATTTATTTAATAATACGAGTTGGTTGCGATACGTCAATGCAGTTGAATTTTATACTTGGATAGAACAGTACCGATACCGGTGAACCGGTCTCTGGCAGTGACTTTTTGCAAAGTTGATCCTCGGGTTCAAGCCATTGAGACAGGGCCCGGCGGGGCCCAGTTCAGTTCATGCTTCGATACTTCTTCTCTCATTATCCTTCGACTTTTACTTTATATATATATATTCTTTTTACGATATATTCATTACCGTTCAATAGCCTGTAATTATAGTTAAGTGATTGGAATATTTGTCTAAAAGATGTATATAATGAATAATTTTTATCACCCTTTTTTTTGTTCTGATAGTTATCTTTAAAATTTATTTTTTATTATTACCAATGGTAACAAACATTTGTATCCATAATTATGAAAATGGTCTAATTGTAAATCATATATCTTTTGTTTGGAAATTATATTTGAATACTAAATGAATTCTATATAATATTGAAATAATAAACATTATCTAACGATTCATTTTTGACAATATCGTGAAAAATTACATTGAATTTATTTTGTTTAAAATAATGTGGTGTGAAATAACTGATAAACTCATTTTCTTTTTAATTTTTACTTACCATTAGGCCACTTTCATAATTATGGACACATTTTTGTAGGTAAGATTATCTTAAAAATTAATTTATTATTATTAACTGATTGATATATTATTTTATAGATTATTATATTATTATATATTGATTATTTATAGAAACATTTTTACTTTATTAAATTATCATACTGTACGTATATTGCAGGACATGTCATTTATATCAAATATCTGACACGTATTTTTGTATATTCATATAGTTTTATCTGTCCCAAACACAGATAAAGAGGAAGGTTCAAGGTCGAGGTTAACAACCTACCCACGGTAAAAAAAATAATCGCTCCCAGAACTAATAAAATAGCCTCTTTAGGCTGTTTAGTTAGGGATAACAGGACGAAGTCTTAAAAAGAAAAAAATAATTTTATCTTATTACATATATATATATATTTATTAGATTTTCTTTTGTACATAAACGAATTTGTAAATTTCTAATATCACCTTACATATATGTATATCTATATATATAAAAATATAGATTTCGTTTGTGCCTAATCCGTAATCTCCAAAAGTACTTTACCGATTTTTTTGAAATTTCGACACAACGTTGTATTCGCATACAGGTATGTTTTTATTACATTAGTTTATTTAAAAAAGAATTAATTAATTCTTAAAAAATAATTTTGTAATACATGTCAGTCCATCGCCATCTGTTGGCTACAGATTTCGGTGAGTGCGTGGAACATTTGAACATAACCTAACTTTTATCTATACAACAATGTCATATTTTGACTCATTGTCAGCTGATTTCTTAATATTTATGTTCAATTTTTAATTTCAATTAATTGAATATTTCTAATATTTAATTTTGTGTTACATTGTGTTGAAAATGAGTTTAATTATTTTGTGTCATCTTCTAAAGAGTGGAAGGGGCAAGTTTGGTTATTTTCTACAAGGACAATGCCACAGCAACGCGTGACTAGGCACAGCGAACAAAAGTTCAATAAATTGGTTATAGAAATGTCATAAATTTTTTCTATTTTTTCTATTTTTGGCAAGAAGAAAAAGAAACAGAAAAAAAGATTGATTTATGGGGTTATACGCAGTTAGGATTTTCAAGTAATCGATTTTTTTGCATTTTCGGAATATACATATATTTAAGTATATTCTCTGAAAATTTGAAGCCAATCCGATAAATATTTTCGGATATACCTGAATTTGTAAGGCCACGTCAGAGTGTAAAGTCGTGCGTTCAGTACCAAATCTTTCGTTGTACCAAATTTCCAGTACCCCCCCCCCCCCAATCTTTTATAGATAATAAACTTTATATTTGTTATTTTTTATAATGTTCAATTTCTGTGAAACAGATTCTGCGATAAGCTTATGAAATAAAATATCATGAAATACGATAGGCAGCAGAGATAAGATATTGTTTACCAAAATATTAAGTATTTGCTGCAATAATTGATTATGTGAAATGTAACTCTTGTGACGGAAAAATAAAATTTGAAACTGCTTCTCCCCGTGGACTTGGTCTTAAAATCGTTGTAGTGTGTGATAAGTGTGAAAATCTTGTTAATGGTGTAGTTGGCAGCAAGCGCTAGCAACAGACACATTATCTTCTTACACCCATGATTATTCAACTTTACCAGCTGATATTCCTGAAGCTATATATCCAATTTAAGAAGACCTTAGCAACGTAAAATTATTGGAAAGGTGTATTGGTGGATTTACACAAAACAATAATGAGAGTTTTAATCAGTTAATATCGAAAATAACTCCAAAAATTGTTCCATGTGGCACTAAAGTTGTTGAAATAGCGGCTTATATTGCAGCTGGAATGTTTAATGAAGGTACAAAATCATTATTGTACTTTATGAGTGCATTAGAACTTTCATTAGGCACTGCAGCTCATGTTTATGTCGAAAAAGAGGACGCAGAGCGTGTGATGGTCTCCGACGCGAGAGCGCATTGGAGCACGCGAGAAAGAAGAATAGCTCGACGACAACACCAGCTGAACTTATTAGAAGCTACCGATACAGCAAAAGGTCTGAATAGACCTCTGATCTGATCCTGATAATCCCTGGAATAGATGATACCATGTAAGTTAAAGAAAAAAAATTTTAACTATGTGTAAACTACTTCTGAAACTTTAAACGCGTTTTTCTCAAAACGGTGTTTTCAAAGTCGGTGAATTCGATTTCTCAGAAATGGCTCAACCGATCGGTCTCAAATTTTTACACAATCTTCTTAGATATATTCCTCAGGTATTAAACAGAAGGAAAAAAATTTTAAAAAATTATTACTATTTTTTTTTTTTATCAATTTGGAGCAAAAATTTCAGTCAAAAACGAAACATTTTTTCAAATAGACGCCATTTTGTCAAAAATCAAAATTTTTATTATTCCTTCCGTTTAATATCTGCATTAATCTATCCTTTAAAAGAATCCACAACATTTTTTGATTTCAGATAATCCAAACTGCCGATATAGATTTCACCGCCAAGCGCCTTTTTTTGAACGACGTTCGGGACATCATCTACACGAGCGGTGCACATCAATATTTTTACATGATTGACACGCTATTGTATTCTTAAAAGTAGGCTCTATTTGAATTACCATCATTTGTAATTGCTAAATAAAAACTGTTTTTATAAAAAATTCATAAATTCTTTTTTGAGCCTCGCAATTGCGTATAACCCCTTATATGGAGATAATAATTTCTTTATCTTGTTTTTATTTATAACCAAGAAAAAAATTAAAATAAAACGTTCGAGTATATATATATATATACTTTTTATAATTTAGAAAAATAAACATTAATTTTGTACAAAGATTAATTAGAAAAAGCTCGAGTATAAATCTTGACAAAATGTATTGATCTATAAATTTAATTAACAATTATATGTACAAACGCAAATCAAATAATTATATTTGTCCACCGCGATACGAATTAAAAATTAAAATAAATATTAGAATTATTTTTCAAATCTTTGCACGCTGTTTGTTTATCGAGGCATTTCGTTTCTATATTTCACTCTCTTTCTCTCTCTCTTTTTTATTATGTAATGTGAATTATAACGAGACAAATAAGAAGACAACGTAATTATGAACATTAATTGAAAAAAAAGGATATTCGAAATATTTCCTACGCTAAAGTTTCTCTCTTCGTTATCGTGTATTTTCATAACGCGTTGTTGTGAACAATCGATGTCATGTCACCGTTAGAACTCGATTTCGCATCAGAAACCGTCAATCTTGTTTGGCAACGAGAACGGAATATCGACGCGCTTTCTCTTCCTCTTTCCTTTTCCTCCCTTTCCTCTCTATCCCACCCCTCGTTTTATATCGAAAATTATGTTGCTCCAATAATTTTTTTTTCTTTTTTTTTTACATAAAATATTGTCATTGAAATATTCTCTAATGCGATAATTCTTGCCATTATAATATTCGTTTCTATGATAAAGATTATTAATAAAGAAAATTAAAAATAAAATAAAATAAATAATCTGAAATATCAAATGTTTTTTTTTATTTTCTTTTTTATAGGAAGGAAGAAGAAGGTATGGTGTAAGATATTTATATATTTGTATTTATCGTTAAGAAACAAAAAAAAAGTAATGCGAGAAACGTTGAAAAATTGAAGAGAAAGGGAAAAAACAAAAGTTTAATAGATTTGTTATAGGAATGTCATAAATTTCTCCTATTTTTTATATTTTTGATAAGGCGAAAAAGAAATACACAAAAAAAAAGATTGATTGATATGGAGATCATAATTTTTTTTATTTATTACTAAGAAACAAATTAAAATGAAGCGCTCGAAAATTGTAGAGAGAGAAAAAAAAGAAAAGGAAGCAAAAAAAAGATTGTTTCACTTGAAAGGGGTAAAAGAAAATAAAAAAAAAAATTAAAATAAAAAAATGTAAAATAAAACGTTTTCGAAAGCTCCAAAATGACGGATGAGTTTCAGTTGGAACAATAGACATTCTACTTCAGCAATGCTTCGTTATTTGATCGCAATCGATTGTATTACTCGATATTCTATTTTGAATTTCATCCCTATGTCTCCCTTTTTCACATTTTTTTTTTTATTTCTTTTTCACATTGAACAGTTTAAATCGAACGTGTATGGGGAAAATATCATTTTTCGTGTTGCATTTGTTTCCCTATCTAATCGTTATTTCGAATTCGTTCGATTATTATAAGATAGTTGTTTATTCGAGATGATAACAATGAATATAGAAACCAACGCGATAAGTTTATCGTAAAAGCATTGATAGTAGTAATAGTAGTAGTAGTAGTAGTAGTAGTAGTAGTAGTAGTAGTAGTAGTAGTATTAGTATTAGTATTAGTAATAATAGTAACAGAAGCTTCGAGTTCTCTTGATATCAAAGCTTTAATTTGAATCTTGGTATAATAGCCTTGGATCTTTGAAAGTAAGTATGGATATACGTTCGATGAAAAGGAGGTATATTCGAGATTGTAAGTAAGTAAGTAAGTAAGTAAGTAGGTAAGCAAGTAGGTAAGTAAGTAAGTAAGTAAGTGCATACATACGTTGATTGAGAGAAGTTTGCAGAATCTAATAGAGGATTAGTCAAAGTTTGCCTGTTATCGGAAGCTTGTTATTTTATTTTTATCAGTTTATTATTATTCTATAATAAATTAGTATTTAAATTAACGTAAAGGAAATGATTCTCTCGATCACTTGCTTATATTTTGACGGCTTGGTTTTTAAATTTGAAAGAAAAATAGACTTACAACTTTTACGTTTTCAAATCATTTTTGCATATTACAATACATTAATCAATATTATTATGTTGTTCCTTATTATTATATCTCTAATTATTCTTATATATATTAACACTTTAATGGCCGCTCACACAACATGTGTGTGATAGTCGGAACAACCTTTATTGGCCGTTATTTATTTATAACTTTATATATAATTAAAATTATATAAAATTTAATTTATTATTAAATTGTTGTTGTTGTTTTATATTAATTTTTTCGTGAATTTAATAAAGTTTTTTAAAATAAATTGTTCAAAAATATTATCGACGTTTGACTGCGTAGACGTGCGCCCATTAAAGTGTTAATTATATTATAAATATATATATATATATATATATATATATATATATATATATATATATAATTATATTAATATTTTTAATAATAAGATATAATATATCAATAATAATAATATTTTTTATATAAATAAGATATAAATAATTATTAAATATTATCTTAGACTATGAATAATAAAGAATGAAGTTATAAAAAAAAGAAAGAAAGAGAAATAAAAAAGAATTAGATATTTTAATCTTTAAAAGGGAGCATTGCATTCATCAAAAGTATTCTCACGGGTAACGGTAATAATAATAATTATAATAATAATAATAACAATAATAATAAAAGGTTAGAAACGATGAAGATGTTTTTTCTCTATTTTTTTGTTTCTCTCTCTCTCTCTCTCTCTCTCTCTCTCTTTCTCTCTCTTTCTCTCGTTCTCTGGAGAATTAGATCAGATGTTGGTTGGTTGAACAAGGATAGAGAGACGGTGCATGGTGTATAAATTCATAAGTTGGAGAGAGAAAAGCAGCATGGTAGTAGAAAGTTTTGCTTTTGAACGACGTTGGTAATTAAACGACTTGGGGGACATCGATTCGACGACTAACGACGAAGGAGAACGAAGCAGCACAACATCCTTCGTGAATTTTACTTTTAAGTGCTTTATTATTCATTCATTCATACTAACCCTCTCTTCATAGCCCTTCGACCACCACTACTACCGAGCTTTCGCCTTTTCCCCATCATCTCTTTTCTCTTCTCTTCTCTTTTTCTCTTCTCTTCTTTCTCTTCTTTTTTCCTTGAACTTATGGAAATTTTCTGTATATTTCTAGCAGTGAATATCTTTTCATTGCTCGCCAATCCTCAAAAGCCTGTTGCGCTTTCTTTCACTAGTCAATGAGAGAAAGAAAGAGAGAGAGAGGGAGAGAGAGAGAGAGAGGGAGAGAGAGAGAGAGAGAGAGAGAGAGAGAGAGAAGTTCGATGTAAATTTCAATCTAAATAAAAAATGAAAGAAATAGATAAAAAGGTAGAACGATTGAAATTCCGATATTTAAAATTCTTACATTTCTTTTTTTTTCTCTCTTTACTTATTTGTTTTGTTATAAAACAACAATAAAAATAATTTTGTTTGTTATTTTTTTTAAATTTACAATTTTCTCATTTCCACTGTGTTGCTGCTAATTGTTATAGCAATCTATGTTGTTATTGTTATAGCAATTGTAAACTAATTTAATTATTACAGCAACTAATTTTTTTGATTAAATATAATATCAAATATATAACAAAAATATTCATCAATATTTAAATAAAACGAGATATTTTTTAATGCAATTATTGTATCTTATTGCATAGAAGAAAATATAATAATGTTATATGATGACATATGATGAAAATATGATAACAAAAGAAATTTTTTCAACTTTTACAACAAATTCTTTCCATTGTATTATATGTTTTACAGATGATAGCGTATAAATATTTTTTCTTTGTAAAAGGATGTAATATCACGTTACAATTTGTTGTAAGGAAGAATTTTGTGCTGATTTAAAAACAATAGGTAAGAAGAAACCGATTGTGTATCGGATATTAATAACAATAGCAAATAATATAATAAAGCTTATGTTAATACAATTATATTTAGTTAGTAATCGTACTGAAACATCGTGTCGTTTAAATTGATCAATTCGAGACAATTCGGTTTTCATTTCTCTAAATCAGGCATCGCATTTCCTTATTCTGTGTTTGACGAGGTCGTGATTAGGTGAAATTCTCACGTACACCTGCCTATTTACATACCTAAGGAAATTGAGCGATATGCAAACTAGTGCTTAATTTTCTACGAAAAAAAAGCACTAGGATTACTTTTTCTAGACCTCCTTCTCTTTCTCTTTCATAAGAGAAAGCATAGTTGCTCGATTTTTAGAAAAATATCAAATATCTTTATTTTTTTACTTTAATTATACAACTTTTGTTTATTGCAAATTTTTTTTATTAATTAATGTAATCAATTATATTAAAAGTATTAATGCATAATTATAAATAGTAACATTTTAATTAATTTTATGTTCATATTATTATTATTATTATTAGAACAAACAGTAGTTTGAAATGTTTAATCGCTTAAAAATGAAATATATAGTTGGATGAAATTTAAAAAAAAAAAAGAAAGAATAATAATTGATGAGAAATATTTTGATCGAATAAAATCACTACGTGTATATATATATATATATATATATATATATATGAGTCTTGTTTTTATTTGAAATAATCCACGTTCCTTTGTCCGATCGAGATTGAAAAATAAAACAAACAGAAGAAATGAGAGAAGAATCCATCGGACGTAGAGTAATAAGCGTGGGTGTTTCCTTTGGGCGACGTTTACACGGGCAATATTTTCAGCGGGAGATAAGAATCGGTGGTACGAAACGTGAGCAGCACATTAAGTCGCGGATATCTTCTTGACTATCCTCGTTCTTCCACGTATACGAATGTATTTACTATAGATGTACGTGTATTTCTTTGTATAATATTATACTCTGCGTGATATATATATATATATATATATATATATATATATATATATATATATATATAATATAGCACGTGCACGTGCGTGTGCATATACGAGATTATTGTATACGTGTATGAACGGAATGTATAAGTATTTGTTTTTCTTTGTATATAAGTGTATACGTATAAAGGTGTCTCTCTTTCTATGTACACACGATGAAACGAAAGAGAGAGAGAGAGAGAAAGAAAATAGCCACCTGTCTATAAAAAGTGCGACCGGATGTCGAGGACGGAATATGCCGCTTCCTGTAGGCGGAGGTCGTGTAGGTAGTATGTATACGTTTATTATCTCCTTTCTCTCTCTCTCTCTTTTTCTTTGCATATATATATACAATGCCGAACTAAAGTATTGGTGTAAAGTAAATTTTTTTTAATCCGTTCTCTATAAATCCCTACAAAATATGATTCTTTGTTTCTTAAAACATTTTTAAAACGTGCTATGGGAAAATATTCTCACCGTGAATTTACTAAAAAAATTTACTAGAAAATTTATTAGTATGATAGAATTACAAGAAACACGTAATTTGAAATGAATTTTAATGGTTTTTGGTTTTCTTTTTTTTTTTTTAATATTGTCATACACTCATTGTCAGTGTAAATCGATATGTAATGTTATAAAGAAATTATCGCTCGCGTTTTAACACTTGGATGGGGGGAAAAAAAAAATATATAAAACATCGATAATAACGTTGAACGTAGAAACAAATTCAGCTTTCAAGATCGATGATTTATGTATACCTGCTGTTGCTCGAAGAAGAAGAAGAAGAAGAAGATTCTCTTTTCGTTTTACACGACAGCTCCTGGAACTTATCGGCATGGCGCTTATATACCGCGAGCACCTCGTTAAACGTAGCCCAGACATCGAGTTCGTGTTCTCTCTTTCTCTCTCTTTCATGTCTCGAAGAGAGGAAAAAAAGAAGAAGAAGACGGTAAGCACCTTTCTTCTCTCTTCTCTCATTCACCTCTCTACTCTTTATGCCCTTGTTCATTCCACTCGATAGAGAATATGTCTGCCATGGTTTCTCTTCAGGATGATGACTAATGCACATTCTCTGCAAGTATTCTCTTTTCCCCCCTTCCTCCCCTCTCTTTTTATTTTCTTACAAATCTTTTATTATTTACATACTCCGTATTTTCTATCGACTTACTTTTAGTACTTTTGTATATATTATTTGTTTTTATTATAATATTTATTATTTGCAAACTCTTGTGTTTGATATGATTTATGTAATAGCAGTAATGTTCTATATTTTATTTATGTTTTATCATTTACGTATAAAACACACGTACGTATAACATTAATTATTAATAAAAAAGTATCTATTGGTTATTTATTATTTTAATTCACTCTAACTTTAATATTTTTTTCATAATAATAAATAAATTGATATTACTTCGTGTGAACTAAAAAAATATTATTAAATTGAACAATTATTTATTCTTTGTAGTCAAGTTTGATTTGACGTTTTTACATATCGTTTTACTTTATTTTAAATAGTCAAAATGTTATTGACATTTTTTGTCACTGTAGTAAATGATTGAAGTTATTCACACTTTTATCTTTAACAATAAAAAAAATCAATTTATGCATTACGCTCGAACGTAATTCAAATATTTATATCCTAACTATGTATGATTCATTGTGATAGCATATAATTTATAACGTTACACACAATATGATTCTATCTTTATATATTTTCCTGTTTTTACTTTTTAATATTAATCCTTTTGTAATGATCGATAAAAAATGATCGATCAATTCTATCTATTTTCGCACATATAAATGGAAAAAAACATGTAAACTTCTTCACACACACACACACACACACACACACACACACACACACACACACACACACACACACACACACACACACACACACATTCCTATTGTAATCTTATTTCAATCCATTATTATTGTTTCGAAAGAGACGAATTATCGAGAACGTAAATTTTCCTTGTTTTCAACTGGAAATTTCAAGAGAAAGATATAGAAGATTCCTAGATAAAGAATTGCTACAAATTCTTACGAAAGTTCTATAGATCGATCGATCGATCAATCCGATCTATCTCTTATAACAGGAAAGAAAGAAGATATTGGGAGTTCAATGAAAAATGGTATAATTCCCAGTTAAAAAAAGAAAGGAAATATAAAAAAAGAGAGAGAGAGAGATACTTGAGTCACGTTCGTGATATTAGTTAAAGTAGATTAGGATGAAAAATTAAAAAAAAAAAGATAAAATTATTAAAAAATAAAACAAGCACGGATAAAAAAAACTGAAAATGAAAAGAAAAAAGGAGAAACAGAAGAGAAAGGAGGTTAAAAATCAATAGGGGGATCATTATTGGTGCATGCTCGGGTCGGTGGTTGAGGAGGAAAGTCCATCCGTTGGCCCCGAACGATGCCAAGCAATAATTATTATCGAGGAGAGTGCATGCTTCTTCTTTCTCTCTCGTTGGTCGGTTGGTTCGTCGGTTGGTTTGTTGGTTGGTTGGTTGGTTGGTTGGAACGAACCGTTCGAGGATCGTTTCCTCGCTCCAATTGCAGTCCTTCTTCTCTCTCTCTCTCTTTCTCTTCGTGGAATAATCACCCAAGGCAAGCTCAGACTGGAGAAACCGCTCAGACTGGTGGTGAACGAACACCAGTTATGAGTTCCCTTTGTTCCATCTCGCCAATCTTTCTTCTTTCTTTCTTTCTTTCTTCACTCTTTTCTTTCTCTTTCTCTCATTTCTTTTTCTCATTCCGTTTCTTTCTATCCCTTTTCATCCTAGGATGATCCTCTTGCAACTCCAAGTTTCTTTTCCCTTTCTGACTGCTTGCATGCATCATACCATATTTTCTTTCGTCATCCTTTTCTCTCACCTCCTCCCTTTCTTTATCCCTTTCTTTCTTTTGTCTTCTTTTTTTCCTTCACGCAGGGTGAAACAGAACTCACAACGTTCATCATCATTCCCGTTTTGCGGTACATAGATCTGAAAAGAAAACTTAACTCTTCAACGTTCATCGATTCTGATGATTTTATTTTTTATTTTTTTCTCCCCCTCTCCCTTCTCTTCCCACTTTTCTTTCTAGCACGATATCAACAAATTATTTTTTATATTTTTTTTTCGATTTTTTTTTTTTTATTATACCATTCTCCTCTCTGTTTTTTATTTATTTATTTTTTTTCGATTTTACGGGCATGTTTTATTTCCATAGGCTGACGTAACATTCCGATAGGTTTCGTTCCACAGCGAAAATTTCTTTTTATACTTTATATAACACACTCGTAACCACTCGCCACTGGTTGCAGTTCTTTTTATTACATCACGGGGATTCCTTGTATTTTATGTATGTATGCATGGATGCATGCATGAATGTATGTATATGTGTAAGTATCTATGAATGTTGTATAAAGATTCGAGTACGATTTCCTATTATTTCGTGTCACTATTATACATGTATATGCGATCAAATATTTATTGCTAACAAGTTGATTGCATATACTCGTGAAACTATAAATCTGAATAATAATAATAATAATAATAATAATAATAATAATATAGAATTCGATCGGACAGTGATCATAAAAATATGATAGTTACAGATTCTCATACTACTTTGATTAATTAAACTCTAATTGGAATAAGATAATTAATAACATGCAATGTTGAATCATGTAAATATTATTATTTATAAAAAAATAAAAAATAATATTAATAACATATATTCTAATAATTAATTGTAATATGAACTTTTACAAACTATTTAAAAAAAATCTTGTTACGTTTAACAAACATTTACTTGTAATATGTCAGTTTTGAAATAGTTCTCAATTATTTAAGATAATTCGTTTCTAGTTTTCTCTATCTTATCCGTTCAAGGAGGATTTAAAAACCGTTCGTTCGTAGCTAAAGTCACAGGCAAGATTACTTATAGGGTGATTCTTTCTCGTCTAGTTTTCTTCTCTTCGAAGTGATATCTGTTCCCGTGTGTCTCTTTGCGACGACAACGACGAAGATAAACGTCTTACACACGTATATATCTATGTAACGTGTTGGTTAAGAGCAGGACTTAAAAAAAAAGAGAGATAGAGAAAGAAAGAAAGAGAGAGAGGTGTAATTTAACGGGAATGAATCCCCTCGATCGAACTATAGTTACGTCAGTTCCTGTTTGCACTTTCCTACTTGTCTTCGTCGTCTTTAATTATACTTTTCATCGATCCGCAATTTTTCCTTTTCTATCTTTTTTTTTCTTTCTTTCTTTCTTCCTATAATTGCGTTATTATTCGGATGTAATAAATAGAATAATTATATTTTATATTTAATTCGTTTTATTTGTTAAGATAATTTTTTTTTTGCATTTACAATGTTTGGAAAAAAGTATTCGTATAGTAGGTATGTGAAAAGAAAATAATCTGTATTTTCTACATTAATTAAATACAATATAGACATATATATGTTTGCATATATGCCAACTAATATTAGTAGTAAGTAATATAAATAAACAAAAGTCAATTATAATATTTCATAACTTACAAGACCTTGAGTATTCGTCGAATTGTTAAATTTCAATGGAACCATAAGTATTCCTGCATCGTTAGTAATTAATATAAATGTAATTTTTAATATTTCGTAATATTCTCCTTTTGCACGAATCATTGTACCTAATTTGTTTGACATAAACAATACTAAGTTTTTTAAGGACATTTCGTAAATATGAAGATTAAAATTCAGGAATAGGATAGAAAAAAGATTCATATTCAGATGTATTCTATTTGACTTTGTTTCAAAGTTATAGTAATTTCTTTTTTATTCACCGTTCATTCTATATTAATTTTAATTAAGCCTTTAATATATATATATATATATTTTTTTTGTAATTTAATTATAATAGATTATAGAGTAAGTGACTTTGATTTGTATTTTATTCTAAGAGTTGGAATTTTTTTCCTTAAAATTGTAAGTAATTATTTTTGTTGTTTATATTTTTAACCAGTTTAGGAGAAAAACTTTGAATTTAATATGAATTTAAAGTGGATCCTTAATTTATTTTTTCTTGAGATATTTCGTTTTTTCTTTCTTTTTTGGTTTTTCTTTTTAAATTACTTTATATAAAATTGTATCGCATTAGATCAGATATTTTTATTATTTACCTTCATTTTTTTCCCGAGATTTAGATTAGTATCTTAGAATTACAAATTATTTTCATTGTTTCTATGAAAAAAAAGTATTACACCGATTCGTTTCGATTCGAATTAAGCTTCTATACGATTAGTTAATTACATCCGATCTTTATCGTTTCCAATTACGGAAATGAGTTGGAAATGTTAGTCGTAAGATTCATCTTTATTGCGAACCTTCTTCTCTCGTAAGTTCCATTACGGTGTACGGCTCCATTTCACGCCTTCCGAACGATGATGATGATGGTATTGTCTATCCGAAAAGAAAGATGGAAAGACTCAAAGAGATAGATACATATATAGATAGAAAGGGAGAACAAGATGGATGAATAAAGAATAACATTTATTTTCATGACAAACGATAGAATACAAATTGGAAATAAATGATTGATAATAATATATTGAAGAAAAGAGAAAGAGAAAATTTTAGTAAATAAATGATAACACGAATATATCATATATTATATTATATTATATATATATATATATATATATAATATTATTTTATATTATATATAGTAATATAAATTTATATTATATATAATAATATAAATTTATAAAATAATTTAAAAATATAAAATATAAAATATAAAATATAAAATATAAAACATTATTATTATTATTATTATTATTATTATTATTATTATATATATATTTTTTTTATTTTAAATATATATTAAATTAATAATTTTTATTATACATATACAATATATAAATATAAATTTATGATACATATATGTATAAAAATATAAAAGAAATATGAAAAATAAATATAATATAATACAATATTAAGTTAGTAATTCATGAGTAAACGATATTATCGTTTAATTTTGCCGATACAATTTAAATGATACATATAAAATAATTTATCGATAGAAAATAAAACAAAAAAGAAAAACAAATATTATTATTTATAGTTGAGATGTAAGAGAAAAAACGAAAAAGAAAAAACAATATAACAAAGTCATAAATTGTCTCCAGAAAAGGGTAGATAAAAAAAAAAACATTGATTTTGAAAACTCAAAGGAACAAAAGGGAAAAAGAGAGAAATCTTGTGCTTTTGTACTAGGTAATGTGACAAACAATGAAGAAAAATACACGATTACAATTTTCGTTCGTGTCCAAAGACGCGTCTCTCTCTCTCTCTTTCTCTCTCTCGTAAACGAAACACAGTAAGAGTACTTGTTGCTTCGAATGCTCTTTTACATTGCAACGATCCGCATTTTCTCTTGACGAGAAATTGTTTCCGCAAAAGCGAGAAGATAAAAAGGTCGGTGGGAATACAAAACTTTTCTCTTTTGGTCTGCTCTTCCTTTATATATATATGTTTTTTTGGTCTTTTTTTTCATATCCCATTGTTTGCGAGATTTCAAATAGCCTCGAGCCTGAAAAGTCGTGAAAATATTCTACACGAACTTATGTTAAAGGTGACCATATTTTGTTAGATTTATACACAGTATAATGTTTTAGGATTAATTAATATTGTTGATCTGTTATTATATACACAAACTTAATGTTTCATAATGATTATTAAAAATATTAATATTAATATTATAATTAAATATACAATATAATAATTAATATTATTACTAAATATTTAATATATTATAATTAATATTAATATTAAAATATTAATATTAAAAATGTAAATAAACATATTATCACAAATATAATAAATATTATTATAATAACGTGCTTTATAAAAATTGTTTAATAATTATATAAGTTGTATGTTGTGTTCAAATATAAATTTATATTCGTGATTGGTCAATAATAGCAATTTATGGTAAAATTAGAGTAAAAAAATGATAATGATGAGAAATTTCGAAAAGTATTCTAATTTTTATAATTAGATCGATTGAAAAGAAGAAAAATAAATATATAAATATAATTAATATGAAATATTTGACAAGATAATAGATAATATTGATGAATAAGAGACAAATGGTGGAGGGTTCGAAAGAATTGTTGGTACAATACTGAGTATAAACGAATCTTTTTCCCGATATTGTTCCCAAAGGATCTATCATATGAGATCCCGTGAAATCGGACGTCTATCAGACCCACGAGGTCATTCTCGATGCGGTACTACTCTGTAATTTGATTTTCCCGCGCGATTGCGCCCAGTCCGTACATCAAAACCCTATTTTCGTGTCACCGTGAAACGTCGGCCTTACTTTTTTTTTTACCTATCTGACACGTTATTTCAACTTTTGACAGTTCCCCCATCGTTTGTATTACTTTCTCTTTTTATCGGTACAACACGTCCTTGAAAAATTTCGTTTAAATTTGGATAAACGTTAAATTGAAAACTCAAATTTTTTTTTTATTTTTTTTTTTAAATTACACAATTATAATTTTTTTTATTTAACATTTAATTTCCCAATTTAATTTAAGTAATATTAGTAATGTTTATTCATATATATATATATATATATATATATATATATATATATATATATATATATTGTAATTATAGTGTATATTCATAGGCACAAATATTAAATATTACATGAATCAGAAAAATTATTATGTGTAATTTCTAGAATATATATATCTATATAAATGTATAGTATACATAATCTAATTTTAAATATATGTTACATATTATAGTAGAATTTCGCAAAGCGTGAGTAACGGAACTAAATTTAAAAGTCGCCAAAATTTGAGCAAAATTTCAAAATGTTTAGTTCAAAAAATACAGTACAGTATATCTTTCAGTATATGATAGTGAAAGAGAAAATAGTATTACAGTCTATACCCAGGTTCTCTGAGAAATATTCCTTTCGGATATAGAATGTCGCCAAGTGAAAAAGTTTGAAAAAAACCTTGATATATAATACCAACATATACGTTTTTTTTGTTTTAATATATATAAAACAAAATGATTATTTAAAAATTAATATAATTTCGTATTTTAAGTAAGTATATTTGTTATAATAAAAGAAACCACCGTCACATCATGGTCAATGTTAGAAAAACTTCTGTGACTTGTATATTTACTATACAAACATATAATATACATATATAGGTATAAATCAGTGTTAAAGAAAGAAGTTAGAAAATCTTCGGTACACAATATCGAAAATCTCGTTTTGCCCTTTATTCCCATGAGTTTAGCGCTTTCGAATAAAATGGTGGACGCGTAAATGCGATGAATCGCATTAGTTTCTTCCTCAGTATATGGGGGTGCACGAGTTTTACCTTCTTCTTCTTCTTCTTCTTCTATTTCTTCTTCTTCTTCTTCTTTGACTTTTTTTTCGAATCACTCTTCGAAGATTGATCGTTCTTTTCGTATTTTCGCTTTTTATCTTTCTGTTTCTTTCTCTCTTTATTTCTTTTTGATTCTTTTTTCTTTTTTTCTTTTCTTTCTTGCACTTTACCTTGAGGCCTCGTTTCTACCCACGTATATAGTTCTTACCTATATATATATATAAAAGTATATGTATAGATATGTACACGTACATTTCTTTTGTGGTTCACGACAAAGCGACGACGACCATTTAGATTTATCTTCGAGCATTTTCGCGTTCTCGAGACGACGACTCTAAGTTTCTTCTTTCTACGATAGGTATCGCATTTCGGTACGAGGAAAAGAAAAATGGCGGAAAAAAAATCTAAGTAAATACATATAGTAGACATATGTATTAATAATATATTACATACATAATATATAAGAATATTTCATTGGTTTATTCGGCTGAATTGTGTTTCTTTTTCTCTTTAATTTTTCTTTTTTTTTCAAATAAAGTACTTAACCTTGTATATATTTCTTATATTCTTTATTTGAATAAATATATATTTTTTTTTTTAAATAAATTTCTTCTTTTTATTATTAAATATATTTTATCACTAGAAAGAGACGAACAAATTTACTTGGTGGGTTAATGAAAATCCCGAATTTTTGATAGGATGCTTAAAAGAAATCTTTCTATTAAAAATTCACATTTTATAATTACATACATTTAACACGGTGTCCTCAAATGTTACAACCATTTACAGCTGTCGAGAGTTCTCATAAAAAAAAACGCACAGTCATAGAAACAATCAAAAATATGTTTCTGTGCATGATCGTCAAATTAAAAGTTAGCGACAACATGTGTTAAACGAATCTATGATCTATATAATAATCAATTAATATAATTATTCGAATATATATATTATTTTTAAAAGCTTTATTAAAATAAATATTTCAGGAGGGGGGGGGTAGTTTATTTAAAGGTCAACGAACTGAAACTTGTAGATTACAAGTGTAAAGATAGATCGTACCGATAAGGGAGAGTTTACGTGACCGGTACTAACATCAAGATGGCGGAGAGCTTACTTATTCAAGATATATAACTTTCCAATCGCGCTACCTTAATAGATATTCCAAAGAAACTTGGAGCGAATTTCGCGTCGAGGTTTGCTGAATGCTGAGGAAGGAAGGTTCTCTCTCTCATTCACTCTATCTCTTTCGTATTTGTGTGTATGTAGGTGTGTGCGCTCGCGCACACCTGTGAGCACGAGACTCATCTCGATCCAGTGGCCGATAGAAAGGCAATTCTCGTGGGGTCTGGGAGCAGCAAAATGTTATTCTTGGATGAAGTTAGAGACTCTACCGGTACGAGACACGAAGGGAAACTTTTCAACCGACTCTCTCCTCTCTCGGTTCCTTTACCTCCTATAAAAGAAGAAGAAGAAGAAGAAGAAGAAGAAGAAGAAGAAGAAGAAGAAGAAATAGAATAAGAATAAGAAGAAGAAGAAGGAGCTTTCTTTTTGAAACCTTGCAAACGTTATGTTCGACCAATGACGTGAAGTCGTATATAGAAAATTGTACTTTATTTTCCTGATTTTCTTTCACGTCCTTCTACTACTTTACTTCTCTTTTCTTTTTTCTTTTTTTTTGTATATTATGTATGTCAAGAATAGTCTAGGGTTATACGAATCAATCGATCGATTCTTTTTTTATATTTGTTCGATGAAGTAATTTATTTATTTATTTATTTATTTATTTATTTATCCTAGTAGTTAATAAAATAAATATTGCAACACGCTTATCATTGTATGTACAATTCACGTTAATGTGTGTATCATTTTAGCAAAAATTATTTATAATTCTCGCAGAGAATTGATCGTATATTTTTTTATCAATAAAGAAAAAAAAAAGAAGAAAAGAAAAAATATTGCAGCAACTTTGAGATCACTAATATACAGGCAGAGAGATATTTTGAATTAGTTTGTTTATTGACTCGATTACTTTGGTTTATTTTAAATCGATTTCTAATAATCGTTAATTTAATATAAAATAATATGTTGTTCGTTGAAAAGAAAAATACATTTTTTTTAATTTTTTATTTTTAGTTTTTTTGTTTTTATATTTGTTTACTATGGAAACTTTTGGTAGAAAAAATAAAATATGAAGATAGATGAGTAGTGAATGGTGAATGGTGGTATTTGTAAAAGCTGCTTACAATAAATGCACACTTTTGGTATTCTACTATTAAATTCTTTATTTTCTTGCGAGTGTATTTTTATTTTTTTAATTAAAATATGTAAATTCAAAACGAAGGTAGAAATGATAATGGAAAGAAAAAAAGGAAACAAAAGGATTTAGGTTTGTTTATATATATCCAGTGACCCATCGTAATGGTGACCATTTGTACAAAGGAGAGGTTACCGAGAGAGAAAAAAAGATAGAATAAGAGAGAGAGAGGGAACGGTGAGAGGATGTATTGTCCTTGAAGGATGGTGCAATTTTTCTCGGTAACGTTTCGCGCGGTGCATAAATGCAGCGAAAACAATTGCGTCCATCAAGATGAGAGTGCCGCTTAGCTTTTTCCTGCGATACGAATACATTTATGCATTTTATTTTATTTTATTTTATTTTATTTTATTTTATTTATTTTGTATTTTTTATTTTCTGTTCATATAGCTGATATGTTCCATTACTTTTGTTGACATTGTTATTTTTGTTGTTGTTTCTTTTTTCTTTAATCAAAATCACTATTTTTTTTTTTTAATAATTCATCTTGAACTTTTGACTTAATCGTTGTATAATATTATATTTGATTAATTTATTCTTATTTTTTTACATTTCATAAAAAAAGCTCATTTAGAAATTGTAGAGTTTCACTGCATTTTATAATTTTGTTTTTCTTTTAACATTTCATTGACATTGTCATAAAATCTATGTAATATAATAATTCTTTCTTCTAACGTATAATTTAGTGTATTAGAAAGGTATTGAAATTGTACGGATTCATTTTTCGAACAATAGAAAAAATATGTCGCGCAATGGAAAAGGGTTTTATTGATCGGACACTTTTAAAAGTCCTAACACAACACGAACATCGAAAGTTACTTCGATCGTTTCGAAACATTTCGAAACAGTAACATTTATTTTATGTTTCTTTTGATTTTTATTTATTTATTTTTTTGTTTATATTGTTTTTTGTTCTTTCCACTTTAAATTACCATAAAGAGAGATCTACTTTGGCAGATATAATCTGTTTGATCTCGACGGTTCGATAAACTTTTTTTCGATTTTCCGTCGAATTTTATTTTCGAACGGTCGAAAATAAAAAAAAAATAGAAAAAAAAAAGAAAAAAAGGGCTGACCCAAACGCGTAGGAAAAAAAAACGGAATTCGTGTTTATCGTCGAATCAAATGTAAACAAAACTCTTTCCGCGAACGTAATCCCGAGTTGGTAGAAGTTCCAAATGTAAACTCCTTTTCTTTTTTATTTTTATTTTTTTATTTTTTATTAAACATATTTTTACTCGTGTATGCATGCGTGTGTGTATACACGCATATCGTGTGGAATATTTTGTACAGTATTTTTATTTGAAATATTGTCGATTTACTACTACTTGCCTGTTTGATTTTGTTTTCTACCTTTCTGTTTCCTTTTTTACTTTGAATTTTTTTTACGTAAAAACAGTTCTTATAAAGATTTCATAACAAAAATTTGTTTTCGATAAGCCAGTAGTTTAATCCGAATACAATATATAGATTGAAGTGTATTTTTTTCTCTGTTAAAACGCATCACGTTATTTGAAGATAATATCGTTCTCGTAACTTCCTAATACGTTCAAAACAATGCCAGACAGAAACCACACGTTTTCATCAATGCGTAATCGCTATTAATCGGCCCGCTAGGAAGTATAATCTCGCTCAAGTTATGAGCCGTACAACTAGTTTCTCGAATAATACAGTTTAACTGTGGATATATTGGTAACGTGTGTGTTGAATTGTCCCTTATTGTTAAATGTCAAAAATAAAGATGTTTAATAATTATATTCAGTTTATATATACTTACATTTAATATATATATATATATATATATACATACATAAAATGAATTATAAAAAATATTCTTATCTACACTTTTTTATTGTAAATTTGAGATAATGCAAATATTTGCTTGAAAATTAGGAATATTCGTTCTTCTTTTTTTCTTCGCAGATTAAAAAAAAAACAAAGTTAAAAGGAAAGAAATAATAAAAGATCGAATGAAGATGTGTTGGTGGTTGTAATCGATTAACTGGACCGTTAACGGGACATAACGCTTGCTAGAGATATGAACGAAGTTATTCTCTAAGGGTTATACCACCGCTAACCGAGGGGATGAAATTCCCATGAGTAATAAATTTTTCAAAGCGCGAGAATAATAATCGGATGGGCTTAGTCGACGGTTATCGTCATTAGCTGGAAGCTTCATTGCGGTATTACTTAGGTACTAATGATGACGGTGGGGTAGTAGTGTGCGTTTACTGCGATAATGACTATTCGTTTGTGCCACCATGGGAAGACTAATTATGGATTATTATTATAAATTATAGCTCGAAAGATAAAGAAATTTGATTTTTAAAAAAGGCATAGTTCGATTCATTTCATAGTTTTATTTTACATAATTAATTATATTTTATGTTTTATGCTTTTTAGAAATATTATCTTATAATAAAATTTTCTTTTTAGATAAATTAATTAAATTAATCCATAATTAATTTAAAATTTAAAATACTATATATATATATATATATATATATATATATATATATATATTATATATTAATATTATAATATACTATATATTATAAAATTTTATAATATAGTATATAAATTATAATTATAATATAATATTAAAAAAATTAGGTAATATATTTAAATATTTATTAATCCCATAATATTATATCCTATTTTATTTTGCATTAAAAATAATAAACAAAATACAAATACTTTAAAACTATAATGCGAAATATACAATTTGTAGTAGGAATCTGATAATGTGTGTGTGTGTGTGTGTGATTTTAATTATAAGAAAAATCCCTAAGGAACGCTTATATCAAAATTCCTTTTTCATTCTTTGAAATGATGAAATTTGCAACACTCATTTTATATCGGTTCGTCGTACTCCAAAAGCGTAACTTCTCCCATGGAACCGACGATATTACGTATTTGCATATTGAACGTGACGGTATAACCACAAATCGTCGGACATTGTCGATTCCAATTGCTTTTTGGTATTCATGGAACGGGGAAACAAGCATCGCGTTCTAGAAACGTCGAGATGGAATCCATCGCATTGACTGTCGTTGGTCGTTTTCGGTTTACCTTTACCTACATTCTCGAATCGCGAAGAATCGACTAACTTTTGCGAGTTTTATCGATATCACTCCTACCACCACCGCCACCGTCAATACGCGAGTTCGACCTCCCTTAACCCACCCTCATCCCACCCCAATTCTTTTTCCTCTATTCTCGCGTTTTCGTATGAGATTACGTAGAAATAAAAGATACTAAAGCACAAATCGATCTATTTCCACTTTCACGACAATTTTTATACCAAAATTATTCTAACATTGTTTTTAATGTTTTATTTGTTTTATTATTATCATTCAAACTTAAAGACATCTGCAAAATGCGATAAGAAAAGATTGTTCTTTTAAAGATTAATACAAAGTGGTGATTAATTTCAAAGTAATTCTGATGTGTTTTATCTTTAACTATAAATTACATTTTCTTTTATCATATAGGCATTTGTATTTTTTCTATATATATATAAATATATATATATATATATATATATATATATATATATATATTTTCTTTTGTTATCACGAGTACATAATTCATGTGTACTTTATACTTTATGGGCTAATGACTACACATACGCACGAACTCTTAGTTAGCTCTATTTCTATCTCTCTTACTCTCTCTCTCTCTCTCTCTCTCTCTCTCTTACATATACACGCATACATTTACTTATACATAGGCATGTATGTATATACGAAAGAGCATTTCCTAGTCGCATTTGCATAATTGCGCACACATTAGCCGTAACTATCGTCCGTGGTCACGATAACTATATCTCACCGGTAACTGTACTTACGACTAAGCTCGTGGACGATGAGAAGGAAGAGAAATAGAAGAAGGGGTGAGAGGGGAGTGGATGGAACGGGGAGGAACTCAAGGAGAGTAGAAGGACCAAGGTCTTACAAAGTCATCGATGCATCCCTTACGATCCTTTCAATCCTATTACTTCGTGCAACTTCGTATCGTATCTTAAAGTAAGGATTATATTGATAAATAGAGAGTTATTTTATAGAAAATAAGAGGTGTAAAGTGGGGGAAAGAGGGAGAAAGAAAAATATTGAAAACAGTTAATAAATTGATTTTGTTCTCAAATGATCATCGGTTACTTAAATATTATTATTATTTTTAAAAATATATAAATATTAATAATTAATTTTTATATTTATTTTTATATAAAATAATAAAGAAAATAAGATAATTCTTTTCAATCCTTTTTTTATGTGTCATATTTTATTTAAATAACGAAAAATATGATGTTGAATTTTTATCTACATTTCATCTATATAAATCTATATAAAAGAAAAAAAGATTAAATGAGTATATCTAGATATGTCTGGAAAATTTGTTAAATGGTCAACGTGTTGTGTTGAGATGTTTCCGTGATGATAATTCCTCATTGTTCATTATGGTTTTTCTTTCTTTTTTATTATTTTTTTTTTATTTTGAAGAAAAAAGGGAAGAAGATAAAGATTTACTCGTATTTCGGAGATAAAAAGTTAAAAAGAAAGAGAGAAAAAAATGTTGGCCGATATCGCACTTTTCTCGTGGGAAATCTTGACTCCTGAACCTTCTTTTCTACCGTGTGTTATAATAACATAGCATCTTACTTCTCCTTCTTGTTTTACTACTTCTCAGAAAAACGTATATTCAGTTGTAGTCGTGATTTTAATCGCGATAACTACTACTCTTCTAGTACGTAACTTCCAAAATCGTTGTTATACATTTACTATCTGAGATGTTATTTAGTTTCTAATTGTACTAGTAAGTTGTCAGTTTTATTGTAAAATATCACAAAACTCGATTTTCTTATCCGTGTTTCATTTAGACTAATTAAATTATTTCCACGTTAGTTCATTTTCCATAAATTATTTTTCCACTTTAATATGACATCATTGAAAATTTCTATTTATTATTGCAAACATTGCGTAATCTTATAATAATAATAATTATTTTAATTTTAATAAAAATTTTATTATATTAATAATTATGTTAATTTAATATAAAATAAAGAACTTCAACAAAATATTAGGAAAAGAATTTAATTATTATTAATCATAAGTAAATAATACTTTGTAGATTTTAAAAATTATATGATCTATAAAATAATATGATTAATAAACTATATCAAATCATATTAAAAAAAATAATAATTATTATTATTATATTTATAATTATGTTGATATAATAATATAAAATTTATTAATATAAAATAAAGATAATGATTTAATTATTAATAAACCCCTATAAGTAAATAATACTTCGTAAATATTAAAAATTATTCGCAGATTTGTAAACCTATACATTAAAATAGAAATTCATTATTTATATACATATTACATAATTTTTGATTAAGAATTAGAAAAACGAAAGGAAATTTCTTAGACATCTTAGTATTTTTACTTGGAATCACAAGAAGTTCTAGTCAAGGGGAGGAGGGGGATCCGCCTACGATCCTTTCTATTTCTATTTTATTTTGTCTTTCTTGATACCATTGGAATATATATATATATAACCTTTAAAGCCTTATCGGGAGAGAAAGAGAAAGAAGAAAGAAGAGAGGGGTAGGAAGGAGGGAGGGCCCTTCGGGCCCTTTTCTCAGGTAGCGAATGTTCCGACAGATTCCATAGATTTGTTCGACGTTTGTCCTCCTGTTGGGTTTTCTCTTAACTTTTTGTTTTCTTTACCGTCTCTTTTATAGCTTGTTCAACGATCTCATAGGACACGTCGCTACAACTTGTTGTTTCGATTTTCGAATGAAGTCATCTTTAGTCCCTCTATCTCTTTCTACTACCTTTTCTTTATAGGAGCCGATATTATTCCAATACCGGAATATCCCTCTCGTAAAATCCTTCTTGACTATTCCATGTTGTTCTTCTCGTGTAATACGATACCAAATTCAAAGGATAGAAAAGGATGATCACATGGGTATGCATGTATAAAATATTGTATTACATACAAAGATAATATACTTATTTATTGTATAACAAATCGTAAGTTTATGTATTCATGTATAGACTAGTTTAGATTAGTTAGGTTATTTTAATATTTAAAATTATTTTTATTATTTGTACAATTATTTTAATTATTATTGACGAGCACACCTTGTTTTTGACCAACGTATTATACCAAGTTACGTGTAACAATATGAATATAATCTTAGTAATACGATACTTTAAAAGTACTTAATGCTTTACGAGATATTTAATATTTTGAGACGAAAAAAGAAAAATTTATTGCATTAAAGAACGAAATGTAATTGCATCTTATTTGTTATGTATCGGTACATCCACGTGAAAAATAAGTATTAAGTCATATGACATTTTTTTCCTTTTATCATTTTATTTTTATTTTTTTATTTAATAAAGAGCAGTAGCCTGTCCCAGTTCTAAGAATAACTTTGTATATCATCAAGCATGCGTTCAAAAAGTAATCAATTCTATACGAAGATGTTTACATTGTTACAAAAATAATATTTAAAAAGAATCAAGATATTAGCGTATGCTTAACTCTTTGCACTGTAAGCTTTTTTCTATATTATTGTTAAAAAAAATTTCACACACACAACTTTAACGTTGAATGCTTTTATATTTTAATATTTTATATATCTTTATACTTCAAAAAAAGACGTTTATGAATCATGAAGATCTGAAATGACAAACTATTTTGTTGCAACCCTTAACATGCTAAACTTTGAACTTTTACTGACCTCTTATACGTAGGAAAATTACTCTTCTTATATAAATTATTTTTAATAATTATTAATATTTAATATAAATATAAATATAATATAAAATATAAAAATATTAATATAAAACTTAATAATTAATTATTTATAATAATTTTTTTATTATATATAAAATATAATATAAAATATATAATATATATAATAAATATATATTATATAATATAAATATACACTTATATATATATATATATGTTAAAAACTCTTTTTATTATTAGAAATATTTTTCATTAGTAAACACAGTTCCTCTTCCTGTTTTCCTTTTTTCATTTCTCTGTTTTTATTTCTCTCTCTTTCTCTATCTCTCTCTTTATATGCTCTAAGATCGAACCAAACGTAAAAGCAATGACTACTAGAATTACAAGAACGCATCAAGCTTGATTTAATCTTCGAATTTCTTTTCTTTATCTCTGCTTGAACGCAATTTTTAGTAGAGGATATGAAACCGTATTAGCGTTTGAAAGTTCTATTCGATTTCAAATTACATTAGCAATAGTGAAAATAGCGTTGAGAAAAATAATTTGATTATCTTTGTGAGAGAATTAAGGGTAGGTGAGGGTGGGATGGGAGTAAAGATTTCAGTTCAAATTTTTTGTATCGTTTGCTTTCGTGCGATTAGAAATAAATAGAATGATCGATAAAGTTTGACGGTAATTCTAATTATTTGTTTTCTTATTTGTTTCAGGTAAGTGGAAGAATTTGAAACTATTGACGACATTGTTAAATCAGGTTAGTTTCAATTGCGAAGAAATTTCATATTTATCCTAAACTTTATTCAATCAGAGGAATATAACGTCATTTATTATTAAAAAAGAAAATTAAGATTTTATCTCGAGATACAATTATTGAAAATAAAATTAATCTTTAATGGAAAGGATTATTAGGAAAAAAAGAAAAGAAAGATTATTATTCCGGCTACTAAAATATTACCGGCTGTGTTAAAAACAGAAATTGGATATACGATAATTATAATATCTGTTAGAATATGTGGAATTATTGTTAGGAAAAAAAAATGCTATATATAATGATTCCTCACGTCAGATTGGTTCCAATTTTGATTATGATTTGGTACGAGATACAGAATCCGAAAATAACAGTTATGGAATCTATTTCGAATCGATATAATATCGGTTTCAAAGAATCGAAATCGAGATTGAAATCGAAATCGAAACCAATATGATGGTCAGAAACGGTTATGTTCTTAACAGTTATAACATTTTTTTCGGTACTCGTAATTGCTTCAGTCAGAATCGATATGCAACTATTTGAAAGAGTTCATTTCGAAACTATTTTAATCCCACATTCAAATTAATGTACTCGTATTCGGTTTAATTATAATATACAGGAATAGTTCGTATACAGATATAATTAAAAATTTTTTTTCGACATATTTAATTAAATATTATTTATGTTTAATTATAATATATTTTATTTTATGATTAATAATTCTATACGATTCTATATTTTCTATAAAATATCATAATATATGAAATAATTCCATCTTGTAATATTGTATTTATTGTAGCGACATTGTTACGCGCGAAAGTTATGCATAATTATAGAATAATTTAGAATTATTATATGATAAAACATTTTATTTCATTTTAATTCTCTCATTCATCAAATGATACATATATATATGTAATATTCGCCGAGATTAAATTAATCGAACAGAATAAATAAAACAATTAATATTCTACCGTTAAAATTTACTTAACGTTTAATTTATTTTTATTATTATATTGCTATCGTAATTTTGATATTTTATTTGAATACGTATAAATAATATTTAAATTTGGATTGTATGTATTATATTATATATAGATCAATATATATAGGTGTTGTGTGTAACTCCCCACGATTTAAAAATGAATCCTTTTGATTTATTGATATATTTCAAGCGTGTTAATTAGCACGTAATAAATCAAATTATATGTGTGTGTGTTGGGCATATGTAGACAGGAGATTGGTTTTTACGCTCGAACGTACCTCGCAAACGTGTTTCCATCGTTTAATCTTTCACTTCATTGTTTAATTCCGTTCACGGAAAGACTTTTACCTAAGAGAATGCTATTTCCTTATGTCAAAATAGCACTGCTTCTGGCGTATTGAAATTTTCCGTTTTAGTTGACATAAAGATTGAGCTGCTGCTACTGCTGCTGCTGCTGCTGGCACCGTATACGAGTGTAGTAGTACGCTTTTGCTTTTACTTTTGCTTTAGCTTCTTCTTCTTCTTCTTCCTCCTCTTCTGCCAGTGCTCTACTGTTGATGTTGCTGCTGCCCTGAGTCTGTCTCCTATTTGTCCTTTTCTTCTTTAGTATTCCCTTCTTCAGGAAATTTGATCACGTGTGCCGGCTGTCGGAACGACCATTGCCATCTGCATACAAACCGTTTTTGCACTCTATGCATCAACAACCTTTACCTTTTGCATACGACCTTAAAACCCATTATTATCTGTCTCTGTCCTACCACACTGAAACTAAATGTTCTTTCTTTAATATATTTTTTTTTCTACTTTTCATATTTGTCTCATACCTTCTTTTTTTTTATTATTTCACACTACTATGATTTCCAGTTATTCGAATCAATTCAGCGATCTTATCTGTTGTTCACTATTTTCTATTAATTTTAATTTTAATTTTGATTTTATTTCTTTTATACTTTGTGATACTAAAGTTCATTAAAAGTGATTTATTTCTCACTTTTTTCTGACTCATAATTAATGTAAATCTTAACATTTTGGTTGCTCGCTATTACTGTTTCTATCTCTTTTTATTTGTTATCTATTTTACAATCATTCTATCTCTCTCTTTTTTCTATCTTTCTCTATATAAGTTGACAATAAATTCTACTACAAATTTATAGACTATTTTTCTCTCTTTCTCTTTTTTTCTTTTTCATCTTTGATGATTCGTAATCACGGTCTCCATTTATTACTATTTTTTTCTTTAATATTTACAATCAATCTCTGCAATTTGATTTTTCTTCTTTTTAGTTTCAAAGATTGTAATCGGTTTTTCTGTCTGTTTTTTTATATTTTTCAATCAGTCAATCCCTCTTTTATATACATAGAAAAACATATATATATATATATATATATATATAGACGACTGGTGACGACAACTACGAAAACAACGACACAACGTTACGATCGCAGTTCGCAATCTTCCACTTCGATTATCCCTTCGGAAAGTCGTCATTTTTCCAAGTCTCTATGGAATACTTTGCTCGTAATCCTACTTGGAAATTTCCGTAATGCCCGATAAAAATAGTAATATCATTCAAAATGAAAGATTTGATTTTACAAAGATCAAAGATTTTATATATATATATATATATATATATATATATATATATATATACATATGCTATTCATATTGTTTTAATCTAAAAGAATTGACAAATCTTTTTTTTGTACTGGACTTTCTATAATCTTATTAACACACACACTTATACATTTATATAAATTCATATAATACGTTAATACACGTAAGCTTATATTATTACATATATATATATATATATATATATATATCATAAATTCGTACATATGTTTTCACGAGTACACATACACGTACACATTCGTATATAGATCTTTTACAGAGATATTTTTCGCTGTTGCAATATCCACGTTCGTATGAGCACACACTTTTACACACATACATACGCATGTATTCATCCAGAATACGTTGGATCAAAAAGTGTACCTGTTAAAACCAAAATGGATTCGCCAGAAAGACCGAGAACCACGGTTGACGTATTTCGGTTTAAAACGCGATCGTAAAATGTCCCCTTAAATTATGAAATAAAGCGTTTATGGCAATTTTACGGTCGAGTTCCGTGGGATTATCTTATACCGTAGGAAAGTTCGCATCAAAAATAGTTAAAAGCAATTTATCGCGCTTACTATGCTAAATAAATCTCGATATTTTGCTACCGTTTGCTACTTTTTCTTTTTCTCAGTTAAAAATCATTTTCGAAAACTTCGATTTATTTAGAAGAACACTCTCTAATTATTTATTTTATCTTCGTACATGTTCTACACTTATATTTCAATCTTAATCAAATGTCAATAAAAATAATTGATAATTAGATTTTTATTTTTATTCTCGTTGATTAAATAAATTACGTTATGAAGTTTGTTAAAAAAAAAACACACACACACACACATAATTAAATTAATAATATTCTTTCGAGTAATTATTTTATTTCGTATGGAATCAGAATGATCAATACGAATATAAATCTGATAATAATTTCTTATCCTATTCATTCACATATTAATCAAATAATTTTACATCAATTGTGACAATATCAATAATCGATACTGAAACATTAAATAAATATCATTATTTAAAAGATAAATTATGAGCTTTCCAACCGTTGGTATTATAATTAAATACAAAACAATTTTAATATGAGATTAAAATAATAAATTTAATGAAGGGACATTAACGAACGAGCTTTAACACATAAAAGAAACATATATATATACACACATACACATATCTCCGGAGATATTTGCACACATATTATTGACGTTTACAAGTGTTATCGTGTCTTATTCGTTTTAACTCGGAACAGTATACAAACATACATGTATACTTACACACACACACAAACACACATATATATAGTACACACCTAGTAAAGAAACGAAGGGTCGATAAATAAAAGATCGACGATATGGCTAATGGCATTTGCGTTTTCTAACCTTTTCGACCCAGTAACGTGACGTCTTTCTCACGGTTAACTATACACCGAAAGTGTGGTGAAAAGACAGGTGTGGTGATGGTGATGAGGATGGTGGTGGTAGTGGTCGTATCGTACACGTCAGAAAATCGTTTCCTTGTATTCTATTTTCTCTAGTTTATCTTTTCTAAGTATTTTTGGATTTTTCATCTGCCTTATATTCTCTTTGTCGTCATTTTGACATGATGACGATGACGATGACGATGACGATAATCACGCGAACTTTAATGCCTCTCCCTGTCTCTCTCTCTCTCTCTCTCTCTCTCTGTAAAAATTCATCCTTGTATTTCTATTAGCACGAATAGAATAATTCCGAAGAATTCGTGTAGCTTCATCAAAATTATATATCTTCGTAGAATAGTTTATTAATCATTTGTTCATCGGTTGAGTCAAAAGATAGAAGTAGGAGTGGGCAAATATGAGAAAAATATTATTGTAAAACGATGCGTAGAAAAATTGTAAAAAAAATAAGGAAGTACCATTTTCTTCCTTTTATTTAACAAATAAAAAAAAAAAAACAAAAAAATCTTCGTCTTATTGTTAAGTATCGTTTCTTTTTTTTATTTTTTCAAAGTTTTACCCGATCACGTTCTTCTCTAAAAGCTAATTGCACTGCGTGTCTCTCTCTCTCTCTTTTGTTGGAATAAATTCAACAAAGTATTTCATTCGCAGGTCACGTAATTTTTTTATTTTTTATTGTTCATATATAAATACGTATGTTAATTAAGATCGTTGTTGTAAAAAAAGAAAAATGCAAATGGAAAAATTTCGAACGGTCTTTTTTTTTCTTCCTCCGTGAAAAAAAAGAGCGAAAGACAAACGAAATGATCTTCGCTTAATAAGATGTTCATTAACGGGATTGATTTAATTAACGTCAATTCGTTTCTTTTTATTTTTTTTTCCTGTTTTTTTTTTTTTTTTTCTTTATTTATTGCACGGCGTAGAAAATTAAAAAAGGAAATATCTAACTGCTGTTTCTTATTATTGATTTTAGATTTTTTTATTTTTTTATTTTTCTATGTACAATTCTGCAATAGCCTTCTCGTTTTCGATGAAACACATCGTAAACTAACTCGACTACGAATTTTTTTTTGTCTTTTCTTTTTTATTATATTGAACCACTGCAAGTGGTTATGTAACGAATGCACGCTCTCTCTTTCTCTCTCTTTCTCTTTCTCTCTCTTTTGTAGAAGGACTGTGGGACTCGACACAAAGGGTGTACTGAATAAAGAATTCCAATGTAAAAGAAAAGAATATTCGCGCCTCTCCAAAACGATTTTCTCGCGTTCGTTCTTGTTAAAAGCTTTAGCTTTTTTTCGTCTATTTTTCTCCTTTATTTTTTATGTTTTTTTTTTATCTTTTATCTTTAATACTATTTTCTATTGAAAGTAAGACTGAAAAAAGACACGTTTCAAACGTTATCATGTATTTTAATAATTGTGTATTAGCTTGTAAAAAAAAGTATAATATTTAAACCGATAATTACAATTCATATATATTTATTTAAAAGTAAAAATAGAATTATTTTATAAAAAAAAAACATTTTCTTCCCATTATATGTAGAAGTATTTTTAAATGCATACATAAATATACATTGCTAATTTGTTTTTCTTTTTGTTTAATTTGAAATTGGAGATACCATTTTTTTTACGTTATATATAATTATATATTTTATAATATTTATGATTATTAATTTATAATATATATACATATATTTTGTTTACGATAACAAATTACACCGGAAGAAATTAGTCGAACAAAATTGAAGATAATTTACGGGGAAGCTAAAACGTGTTCCCATTTCGTGGATAGAAGCTCGTCGTTCTAAATAAACTCTCGACGTCAACGAGTCTGGAAACGGGGTCTCTCCTTCACGAAATTTCACGTTTGCCATGTCGGGGATGGATTTTCACGAATTTTCATCTTAATCGAGCCATTTCGACGTCTTCCTTCCGTCTTCAAGATAAATCTATCGTAAAATTTCTAGTGATCATCTCGAAGGATCCTTAAATTATACATATACTCCTCCTTTCTACTTATCTTATACTCATAGAGAAGATGTTCCGTTCGATTAAAATCATCTCATTCGTCGTATCTTTAAATAGACATATGCATGTGCATATATTTATGAAAATACAGGTAGACCTCCTACAACACAACATCTTATAACACGGTTTCACACAACGCGGCATTTTCTAGGAACCAATCTATCGTGTTATAGGATGGTTACATGTAATTATTATATTATTAACATAATCATAAATAATTATATTAATCCTATATATTTGTTACATCGAGTTTAAAAATAGATTAAATTAATTACTATTTTAAATTTTATTTATATTTTCAATTATTTTTCATTGTTTTTTTTTTCTTTTTTAAGGAATATTATTTCACATCTATCCGATATTACCATCTTACGTATAATAGTTCTCAAATTAATCACAGAATTTAATTATATAAAATTATCACTTTGATAAATTTTGAGTACGTATTAATTATTTAATAATACACCTATAATTAATCGTAAATTATATTAAATCTATTAAACAATGTAAGATACTACGAACAGTTCGCTTTGATTGCGAAATAATACGATAGTACTATTACTTTATTGTTCGTTCGTGATCAAATAAGAATCGATGAAGATAAAGAGTAAAAAAAAACAATAGTAAGTAGTTTTCGACCAATCCTACACATTAAATTTATATACACATACATAGGTGAACACGTATACACGGTGGTAGAATATAATGGCAAAAAGCATTTTCTAATTCGAAATTTCTGGTGAGTTCTAACAACTACTTCTTCATCCCTTTAACTGGCATGACGTGAGCTTAGGGTGGTACTTAGAACGACATAGAAAATAAAAGAAAAAAGAAATGGGAAAAGAAAGAGAGAAAAAAATAGAAAAAGAACAAGAGAGAGAGAGAGAGAGAGAGAGAGAGAGAGAGAAAGAGAGTCAAATAAGAAAAAAAATACGAAATGCTTTCTCTATCCTTCTCTCTTTCTCTCTCTCTCTCTCTTCTCTCCTACTCTCGCTCTTTCTCTTTCTTTCTTTTTTCTTTCCACTTGAAGAAAATTGCGAGCAGAGTGGCAGATGTTGCCTGTTTTTCCTTCCTCCTTCAAGTAGCTCGTGGAAAAAGAAACGTGTGTCAGCCTGTATATACTACGCAACCTGTATATATATATAATACTTAAGTATATATATAAGTATGTATCACGATGTACAATGTGTCAGGGGTTAAGGCTAAAGTGAAAAAGAAAGAGAGAGGGAGAGAGAGAGAGAGAATGTGAGATGCTGGGAAAACGTACGTCAAGACGTACAATGTCACAACGAGATAAAAGCCGTCAGTGAAGAAAAAGAGAGGGGGGAAGGAGGACGAAGGGTGAGAGAATAGAAACTGGATATCAAAAGCCTCTCTTGGAAAGTTATCACATAATGTTCATTAAATATTTATAATTTTAATCAATTTTGTTTGTTCTCTCTAAATCTAGATTAAATCGATTGCATTTTGTTCTCTCTCTCTCTCTCGTACACACATTTTTACATGCATACACACATTTTTTTCTTATTTTTGTGCATATAATACGTTAATCCTTTGACTGGCACGCCAAAATCATATGTTTTGCATTATTTTTATTATTCAAAGAATATAATGGCAAAATAATAATAAATTGATGTTAATAAAAAATTGTAATTGTTCAATAGGGGACACTTTTTATTTCAAAGTATCTTCTATATATCGGTCATATTCAAATACACTAACTTTCAATTTTTATTTGGTTTTTTTATTGTTGCAAAAGATTTATACGCTAATTATAATGATTTATATCACCAATGACCACCGTAGTGTCTTAGGAGAAACCGTGGTCGGTCATATATGACCAAAATGTCAGTCAAAGTGTTAATATTGCTTGGTTAACACTGAAAACCCTTAGATATCCTATATACACTGATTGAGGTACTATGTGTTTAAAGAAAATGAAATTAAATATGAAATTTAATTTATCTCAAATAAAGACTTAAAATTATGACTATAAATGTTGTATAATCAATTGTATAAAATAGCGTGCAGTTGACAGCGTTTAAATCTAAAGGGCTTTTCATTGAAATTATGTTAAATAGAAGAAAATATGTTTCATTGTTTGATAATTGCATTATATTTATGTGACGTTTATATTTGATTTCTATTCTTTTTAATATCATTTGTTGTATATATATAATATATTATTTATGAAATATGAAAAAAAGCATTGAAAAATTAGTATTGCTGTGTGTGTGTGTGTGTGTGTGTTGCAATATTCGACAAGATTATAGGAATATTTCCGATTAATAAGCCATATACTGATAATTGGAAATACGAGCGGGTGAAGAAAGGGGAAGGGAGATGAATTAGTAGAGTGCAATTTAAATAGTCTAATTTAAGCTCTCAACAGTTTGGCTAAGTAGTCTATAAATTGAACCAAACATCGCAAATTAGAGGAAAGTTATTCGATTTAGGCATATGGTTCAGCTTGTTAAAGATATTAATGAGAAGGACTGTTATGTTTGTTAATTCGTTACTTCAAAAACTTTGGATAATTCTTTCAGAAACTAGAAATACCATTAGAACGATTTACGTTAACTGATAGTTGAGAAAATTTTTAAAATTGATTATTATTATTTTTCATTTTTTCATAATAGAAAATTATAATAATTTCTTGATTTCGCAGATTTATAGTTTTCTTTGATTATTTGACGTATCTATCAATATAAATAAATAATATTAGTTTTGATACGATTAGTAAATTGTTTCAAACGATCTGAGATAATAATATTTGATCGAATGTATTTTTTTACTTTTTTTAGAAATCGTATAAATCGTTTTATATCTCTCTGTTTGTTCAAAAAGATAACTTATTTTTTTCCCCCCTCTTCTTTTTCTTCTTCATCTTTTATTTGCTAAAAATCAAGAATCGAATCTTTCAGAAAACGGTGGAAAGAAAAATTGCAGCAAAGATATAGTGTGAGCTCTTATGTTAGTTCACCCTACGCGTTTTCAACCTTTCCAATTTTAACGTCCAACATCTCGCTTACCTTTTTTTTTATATGTCTTTCCTTGTTTTTTCTTTTTTATTTTATTTTTTTTTTTTTTTGAGCCAAAAGAAAAGGCGGAAATCCTTTCTTTACTTTACACGTTAGCACTTTGAAGAATGGCGTTCAGCTTTCGAGCTTACAGTCACTCCGACATTTTCGTCTTCTATTGCACGCTTTAGGATCGTTATTTTGAAAATGGAAGAGATGTACGTGGTTGAGGGGCCAGGGAGAGGGGAAAAAGTAAATGACTTTTTAAGATCTAGAAGTTACGGCTCTTCCATAAAATGTAATATAAAAAAAGAAAATGTAAATTTTGTTCTAGCTTTTATTATATAACTATTGTTATTTCTCTCAATTGTAAATAAATATAATAAATTATTCGATTATATACATTGAATCTTTTTCCAAAACGTGACTGTAACTCTTTCACGAGTTTTAATATATAAAAAAAAAATAGAAGATAGAAAGAAAGAGAGAAGAAGAAACGAGAAAAATCTCGGAATTTATGAAAAAGGCTCGAAAGTTAGCCCTCACTTTTCTTCTTTGCTTTCTTGTTTGATTCCTCGCTTGATTCCTTGCTCACTTGCTATTCTCCACTCGCAAAACTTTTGATATAGATTTATCGTAAAGGGATTATGTTCGCGTAATGTTCACGAGTACTATGTGTTTTAAAGTAAGATCAAATTCGTTTTACAAGATAAATGAAGAATTTATCGCAAAATGTGTATTATTCCCACAGGGACCCTCAATATTATTTTTTTTTTACTTTTTTTTCTCTCTTTCTCCAATATGTAACTGAAAACATTAATTGGAAATTGATTCATTCATAGGATTAAATAACTAATAATAAGTTTCACACTAAATGACTAATCTTTTTGGGGAAAGTATATCAAAATAATTTTATTATTACAAATGATGTGCATATGTGGGCAAAATCAATTAATTCAATTATACGATTAAATAACTAACAATGTGATTCATACAAAATAACTAATCTTTTTGGGGAAAAGTATATAAAAATAATTTTATTATTACAAATGACGTGAATATGTGGGCGAGCGTTTATATTCTTGGAAATTGGATTTATATACGTGTGTATATAATATGTTATGTACATATATATGACCATTCTATTCGAAACGAAATACATCGCCAACGCGAATAATTATTGAAATAATATTAATTAACGTTAAATTTGTTCTTCAGACCACGTGTACCACCGGTGGTACACTTATCATTAGGCATATTTATTTAATGCGCTGAAAATATATGTTTATAACAAATTTAATTCTGTAAAAAAATATTCCTATTAAAATATTGATGCATTATACAAAATGCAGTATAGAACAAAGTACATAGGTTTGTTTAATTGCTATATTTACAATAATTAATAATTACATGTAATGGTCAATTTTGTTCAAGCAAAATTAAATGACCTGAATAACAAGTCAGGTAAAGAGGGCTTGGCACGGAACGTATTAAAGTATCGTTTAAAAAATGGACATAAAGCATTGTATCTAATGTGAATGAGAATATAAATGATGTGAAAAAAATTGTGCAACTCCTATGTAACAAGAAAAACAATTTAAACACGTTTGGTTGAAACTTTAAAAATTGAAGACGATGAAAGAACAGAGAAGGAAGAGAAAAAGTAAACTTAAAATTTTGTTTAAATACGTACATATCTATCCTCTCAGTTAGTGTTTACGTTTCAATGTTATTGTTTTTATTCTATTATAAATCTCGTCGTCTTTCTCTCTTTCTCTCAAATTTGTAAACACATTGACTTTCGTGTACGTTCGCTTTTCCATCGAGTTTATTGTATAGACTTTTTCGTATTCAGTCTTAGTCGAACATCGAGGTTAATAACAACGTAATTAGAAAAGTAGTTTAACAAACTTACTTTTTTGCTTATAAGTGTGCGCTTTTTGTTTCTATGCAAATAATATGAATATGTGCGCGAGTGTTTGCGTGTGTGTATTGTTGGTGAGTGATTTACGTACATGTGCATACGATGGTTATATATATCGATAATGTAAGTACATATGAAATAATTAGACATTTTTGAGAAAACACATAAAAAGAATTAAAGAATTTATTAAAGAATAAAAAGAATTTGATTGTACATTAATTAAAACTAATATTTTTAAGAAACTATGAAGTTGTATATTCATAAACTCATAAAAAGGGGGAGTAATTAAAGTATGAGATAAAATATTTTTTTCTTCGTTATTTCATAAATATCTTGAATTATATACTTTAATGGTAAAACATATATATATATATATAAACAAAAATTGTAGTAATTTTATATAATAATATATATATATATAAACAAAAAATGTAGTAAAATCAAATCTAAAAATTGAACGGTAATTATATAAAGATTCATTGTGAAATTTTGATTCGTGTAGAATGAAAGGTAAATTAAATGAATGAATTATATATGAATAATTATATATACGTGCGAATAATTTTATTATATATTTATTCATTTTAATTAATTTTCATTTTACTAAATTATGTTTTTGCAATGAAAGTTTAATTAAAAGGGGTTGTGCTTTTATACGAATAATTAAATACGAAGAATTAGTTAATTATCATTCTATTGATATACAGAATATAAAATATTTTTTTCTTTTTATGTAATTATTAAAATAAAATAAAAATGATAATAAATAAAAATAATATCATTACCTAAGAATAATGTATTATAATATGAAATGTTTTTTTTATTTTTTCAACTTTCGTTGAAAATGATTAAAGTGTTATAATTAAAATGATGACGCGTATTATTCCTCATAGAAAATTACGAATACGGTGAAAAGGAGCTTTTTCAAAAAAGCGTAGCTTGGAGAAGTATCTTTTTCTCTCTTTCTTTCTCTCATTTCATTTTTTTCCCCAAGAATACGAAGTAAAAGTTCTTTTTCTCGCTATCGAGAAAATGCATCGAAATTTTTCTCTCTCTTTTTTCTCACAATCCTTCAGTTCTCCTTTATCATTCGTCCGTACAGAGAAGATTTCTCTTTCAAGTTCTTTTCCTTCTTTCTCGGTGCCTATGAGTTCTTCTGAAAATGCTTTGGTGAACCGAATCGTTAAAACCCCGTAAGAGGATTTTTCCGACTTCCTGCTCCTGCTCCTCCTCCTCCTCCTCCTTCACCTCCTACTCCTTCTATCTTTTATCTTCTTTTTTTTTATTCTTTTTAAGCGTAAACACATTTGCATACACGCTTCAATGCTCTTACCCTTGCTCTTTTCTCTTATATTTTTTCTGACGAATCACAAATTTATCCATCTTAACGTTTCATCGCACTTATCCACGATTCTATAAGTTGATTTTCAATTGAGTATTACATATATATTGATCATTTTATTATATTTAAATAAATCATTAGAATCAACGTACGTCTTTTGACTCATAAATTTTAGATGGAAATACAAAATATATATATATATTTCTTTTTGATATCAAACATAAAAATACTGATTTTTACTATTGTTATTAATAAAATATTAAATTATATGTATACTTGAATATTACATTTTATATAGAATAATTATTATTATAGAATATTAATAGATATATTATATAATATATTATATAATTTATTTATTAATTATAATTAATATATTATAGAATAATAATTATTATAAAGGGTAATAATTATTAAAATTATTTACTTACATACGTTTTAATTGGTTATTTTATTAATTAACGAATTTTGTAAAATAACGATTAAACAAATTTATATTTTATCTAATTGTTTTGAGTAAAAATATAAAAGACATTAGAGAGACTCTATTTGAATCAAATTCAATTTTTCTTATCAACGATACATCACTATCTAAAATGAAAGATAAGAGAAAAGTTATTTGCGTTTATCAAAAAGGGCAAGCAGCTTTCCCAGAACTGTGTCGCAGCAGGTGTGTCCACGTGTACGTATATATATACATATTCAAAGTTAGTTTGCGTACATACGTTTAGTGTATACGTATACACATATATACGTAAGTATTAAGCATCCCGGTATATTGATTTTCCATAAGGACTTCCATGAACTCGTCTCATAGGGGCTTTCCCTGAAAAGGCGCTGGGAAAACGTGGCCTCGAATCGATCGCTTTATTGCCGTCTTGACGAGCTAGCTAGCTAGCTAGCTAGCATAAATTTATCGCACGGTCACCTAACCCTATGTACCAACGGTGGTTTATATGCGTGATTCTACGAATGCGATTTTGGTTCGATTGAATATCGTACATTCTCGAACTTCTAAGAAAATTACAAATTAAATGCGCATTGAAAGTTAAACTTTGACCCCAATGTGTATTTATAAAAACTTAAGAGTGCATAAGATTTTTTTACGTTGTATAAACATTAAAAAAAAGAAAAAAATACAAAACAAAAAAAGAAAAGATAGGAATTAATATTATTTTTCTCTATAGATTTTTTAACTGATAAAAAATAAATCAAATTTTATGTATAATATTCTTTTTTTCTTTGTCTATTAATGAAACATATTATATATAAAAATCTCATACTGAAAATACGAATTGACGATACCACCTCATATTTGTTAACTTTTGTATTCATCCAAAAGTCGTGATGTATTTTATTAAATTCGATTCAATTGTATTTATTTTTATTTTTTTAAATAAATATTCTTACCGGACAAGTGAAGAAAAAAAATAATAATGGCAATAGAAAATAACCGAGGTGGAAACTTAAACGTCTTTTCATTATTTTCTGTAATTTAGTGCACTAAGGAAGGAACGAATTAAATCACTTTACCGTGGTGGAGAGAGAGTGCACGCGTTCCGGTATACTTTGCATTTGCATTAAGAAGAAACCAGTACGAGGAAGTAGAACTAGTCGTGTGGTGGTGGTAGAGGAAGAGAAAGAAGAGGGGGAGGAGTGGGTGTTTCTGTTTCTCCCAATTTACTTGCCGTGGAATGCTTTCTCGTATTTCGAATTTTCTTTTATTTTTTTTTTCTATTTATTTTTCTTTTTGTTGTTTTTTTTGTTAAAAGAATAAAAAAGAATAAATAAATAAATAAAAGAAATAGATGGAGTGGTCTGAAATTAGAACGAATTGTGTGCTCTGTACTTTGAGGCATTAAAGAAAATGAAAAAAAAATAATATCTATGGTTTCCTACGGGATGGTCTTTTAATTACAAACTCTTTTATAATGTTTTTCGTTAGTTTATTCTTTCTCGATTGGACGTTTTCTTACTTTATGCTTTTTTAATAATTCTTTTTTTCATTTCTTTTTATTTTATTACTATATATATATATTTCATTATTAATATAAAAAATTTTTAATATTTTATATATCTCGATAATAGTTCAAATAAATGGAATATAATTATTTTACAAAATGTAATTAAAAAAAATGATTTGTTTTTTGATATTAAAGAAAAAAAATAGTAGTAAACAATTAAAGTATCAAATTATTTCAAATATATGTATATAAATATTTATGAATTTTTAATTAATATTGATACGAATTTCTTAGAAATGGAGTTATTAATATTCATGATAGAATGAATTATTCCTAAGAATGATAATGTATTCTCATTGAAAGACACAACAAACTTGAAAAATAATCGATCGCGCAAAGGTTCTTACCGAGACTTTGTAACTTGAACGATGTAGTACGACACTGACCTGTTGTACGTCGAGTGTCACGGTTAAAAATCGATGACTTAGGAGGTAGTTTGTCTTTTGTGCATAAGCAACTATCACTTTTAGATATACTTTAAACAAATTATATTAAAATTTTATTTTAATTTTCTTTTATTCTTAATACAAACTTGAAGGAGAACACAATTGTTGAAATTAATAGATTAATTAAATAGAACAAAAAATATATATATATATATATTTAAAAAAGACGTGTATCAACAAGAATATAAAAAAATTGTAAAATATAAGAGAAAAAGTGTTATTTTATAAATAGAAAATTTTACTACAAAATTTTACAAAGTAAAATTAATAACTTTAATCACTTGAACAACTAGTTTGTACATCAACTCCTTATATATACATGTATAACGATTTACATTAGAAATTATTAAGGATACTTAAAAGAACATTTTATTATTATCGAAAAAAAAGCACATACGCATATAAAAGAGAAAAAGAATTGGTTATTTGTTACTCTTCGAATAAAAAGAAATCTGATTCAACGTCGAAGTGGATAGGATTTGCGGTCCATTCTCTTTTACCTACAACACACAGACACACACATACCATACACATACACATATACACAGGTAAATATATATCCTTCTCTATCTGTTCGTCGTTTTTTTATGTCCTTGCCTTGTTTCCTGACGAAGCAATTAGTAAAAGTTGCTGATAAGAACGGATGACCTCGAATGGATCGGTCGTCATTAGGACCCAACATCCCTCTCTCTCTCTCTTCCTCCCTTTTTTCTCTTTTTTCTTCTTCTTCGTCTTCTTCTTCTTGTTCTTCTTATTTTCTTTTTCACCAGACAACACAAACGAGCCGGCACGAGAGAAGAGAAACCAGTCGTGCTCGTTCGAGAAGCATCTCGATTACGAATTCTGTGTCCCAGGCGTTCACAACCTCTTAAGGTGAACGAGAGAGAGAGAGAAGAGAAGAGAAGGGTACGTTGAAACGGAATGCGAGATACGATTAGATGTCCTTTCTAAAAGAGGAAAACGAGAGATCGATCGATCTGTCCGCTTTCTGCTCTTTCATTCTCTGTCTTTCTATCTCACTCACTATCTTTCTCTGATGGATTGTGAGATTAATAGGGTGATGAAAATCGTTAAGCTACAACGAAAGTGTTCATACATATACATACATACATATATAGATTTCCTATATCTACTTCTTTGTTATCTACTACTTTGTTTCTAGAAAGTGTTCATGTACATACATATATAGATATATATACATTCATTTCTTATATGTATACTTTATTATTATCTTAGAAAGTGTTAATGTACTTGAATGTATAGAAAAAAAATGTACTATATATTTATACGTTTTGTAATTATAGTTATATGTCAGCTTTTGCTACTTTGTAGAAAGTGTTCAGGTACATACCACAGATGCATTTCGATATATATATATATATATATATATATATATATATATATATATATATATATATATGTGGTATATATACATAAGTCGGGTAGTTAAATATTTCTACTTTGTTACATACTTGTTTTATTTTATTATACGTTTTACTTTCGAAAATATTCGTTCAAAACCGCATTCGATACTTTTACTCGTACTTGTATTTTCTTTTATTTTTTATTAGATTTTTCAAACGTTAAATAATTTGCAAATGAAATAATATAATAATTTTCAGAAAAATGTATTTATAAAGTGTAGATAAAAGCAAAACGCTTATAATCTCGTATTAAGTATTATTCAATTATAATTGATTTGATAGTTAAGTCAAATTTGATTGGGTTCATTACGTTTTCCTAGTTTTCTTTCGATTTGATTCTTTTTAAGCTAAGAGAAAGTAGTAGGTATAAGTACCCACTTAAGTTAACTTACCGCGTTCTACCGTTAAGTCACGAAAGCGATCTGTGTTCTCCGTTATTCCGAGCTCCCTTATACGGATTAGCTCGATCTCAGGAGCGTGCACCTTTAATTAATTAGCTTATCCTGTGCGGTTACACGCTGCCTTATATCTCCTTCCCTTTGTACGATCACGTTTCTTCGTCTTTTCGTTACTATAGTCAGATTCTAACGGAAATGAAAAACAATTTCGTTACTTAAATTTAACCCAATATCTCGTTTAACTTTAAAAACAATTATATATAAAAAACAAGTGCATACGTGAAAGATTATTTGAATTTTATAAAACAAAGTTTTGTCTTAAAAAGAACTTTTTCTTCTCATTCATGTTACATTTATTATTATTATTATTATTATTATTATTATTATTATTATTATTATTATTATTATTATTATTATTATTATTATTTATACATTTAATAAATTTATTTGTATTTATAATAACAATTTCACAAATGATTTATTTATATTTTCGTTATCCTTTTTAATTTAATTTTTCTTCAGTATTATAAAAGATTTTTATTTTTATTTTTCGAAGGAAAAAGGGAAAACATTCGATGTTTAAAATAAAACTCGAGATTGTTGTATCGAAAATACAAAGATCAAAGATCGACAAGCATAAAAAAAACAAAAAATAAAATAAAAGTTACAGTGAATTGAGGAACGTGTCATTCACCCGCATTCGCTATTCAATTAAGACCAGTTTTATTACCCCCAATATTCGTTTTTCTTCTATATTTTATATCCTTCAACCCTTTCCATACCATATTTTAAATCATCCTTCTTCTCTCTACCTTTCACCCGCTTGTGTCCATCCCCTCCCTCTTGCCCTTTTTGTTCCAAATTATACGGTTCCGATCTATTCGAGTGACTTTTAATTATCGTTATGCTCCTCATCGGGCTGAATGTAATAACGAGCAACGGGGTATCTGGCTTTGACAGAAGAATTTTTCCCTCCCTTAACTCCCCCTCCCAACTCCCACTTCCCTTTCCGGTCAGTAGTAGTAGTCACCGTTTTAGTAGTGAAACTTTTCGAAATTTAACGTAGGTGGGTGGTTTAGTTGGTACAGTACTCGCCACGGTGTGTCACGGAGTTCGCATTAATTAAAAATCAAGTTTGTTTTTGGACTTTGCAAGAAAGATAATACGTATGTGTATATTAGTATTATAAATATATGTTCTTTGATAATTATAAAATAATATAATATAACATTTAACATTTTATATGGGATGTACCACTGATTAATTTATTTTTCTTTTTTTTATGATTAAAAAGAATAATTCATTTTTTTATAGAATATTATTAGCTCTTGGTATAACTTGTTAGAAATGAATATTGTATAATACTTGTATTACTGGCAAATTTGTCTTATTTGATAAAAAAAAATGAACTTTTCATTTACTTTACTTCTTTGTTTGATTTACTTTGAATACTTTGCAAGAAAAATATATAACTTTATAGGTATGTATATCGGTATATTATAAATATATTTTTTGATAATTATAAAATAATGTAATATAACATTTAACATTTTATATGGGATGTACCATTGATTAATTTATTTTTCTTTTCTTTTTTATGATTAAAAAGAATAGTTCTCTCATTTTTTTTTTTTAATATTATTAGCTCCTGGTATTTACTTACTTAATGTAATACCAACAAACTTTCTTTGATAAAACAAAAATTTCTTAATTTATTTCATTCCTATGTTTGATTTACTTTTTAACATACATTTTTCTCTCTCTTTTTCCCCTTTTTCTGTAATTCGTACACAGTAGCATAATCTAATAAAAAACCTTATCAAACATTACTTTTACGCAAAACCGAACAAGTTTCGAGATTTTAACGAATATCAAAAAAGAACTAGAACGAAACTCACCACTCGCGTATCATCATAGCTCGAGTGTATGTTCGTCGCGTCGTTAACGTTAAACCAACAAACATATCTCCAACACGCGTCGCATTTCATTCAAATCCTGTTGACAAACGAAACAATATATCTATGTGTATGTTGTACTTAGATAATAGGGGAGTTCTTTGAAATGAAGGAAAAAGAGGTAAATCGTAGAAAAATATACTGCTTGTTATATTCTTTTCCTTCTATCCTTCTTTTTAATCGAACGAACGAATACACATGCATAAACATACACACACAACACACACAAAATGCATACATATCTATGTATACGTGTGTTTCTTAACGAATACGACCGGTAAACATGACGTTGTTAAAGTGTCCGTAATCGAATAAGTAATTTTAACCGTCCTTCCAAGTATTAAACCTTTTTACAGGACCTTACAATTTACCCCTTACTCCTCACTCCTTAAATATATCCTTTTTCTTACACTTTTTATCTTTATTTCTTTTCCCCCTCTCTCTCACTCACTCTCTCTTTTACGTATATAAATTCTCTTTTTCTTTCTCTCTCTTATTTTATACATACACATTCTCTTTTTATTTTATTTTATTTTCTATTTTCCTCTCAAAGGTCCAGTTTCTTTTTCTTTTTATTTAAGATCTACTCATATATATATGTCTTTTTCTCTCCATCTCTCTTACTTATTTTATACAAACACATTTTTGTTTTTATTTTTCTCTCAAAAGTCCAGTTTTTTTCTCTTTCTATTTAATTGTAAGATCTACTCATATATATATGTCTATTCCTCTCTTTCTCTTTCTCTCTCTCTCGTTGACGGTCGAAGGTTCACCCTCGTTGAAGCCAATTATTCCTTTTGGAGAGGACAATTACGTGAGTTTCCGAGTGTGTAGTTGTCGTCGTCGGCACGTCACGAATGTGCGTGCGAGAGAGCACACGATTACCGCTTTGTAAGTGCTACGCGTTTCTGCACTCTTCGCTAAGGGAAAAACACGTTCCCCCGTAATTTCGGCCTTAATGAGGATGAGAGAAATACATTTTGTGTGTGTGTGTGTGTGTGTATCTCTAGCAAAAGATCGAAAGAGACAACGAAGAAACGTTACGGTGTGTTACGCACCATGTCCTTACTTACATTAGTTACATTTTCTGTGTCTCTTTTAGAAGGTTCGAGAAGGGATCGAAAAAAAATGGGGGTAGCATTGGTAAAGAACAGAGAGGAAAGGGGAAAAGAAAAAGAACTATATAGCAAACGTTTGGAATCTCGGCTAACTCGATTCGCCAACAGTGAGAATCGGTTTATGGTCATGTGTCGTATCTTTTTTTCTTTTTCTTTTATCTGTATATATGTATGTATATATGTATATTCGTTTAGATGTAGGATGTACATCGTACATGTGTAGGATACTTGTAAATCTCGCTAACTTGATTCCTCGACGAAGTCGAATCGTTCCACGGAGTAGTTTAATGAGTACCTATGTATGTACTTATAAATCTGCTACCTGTGTTACTTTACTATCTTTTATGTTTTAACATTAGTACTTAATATAAGTTGTTTATCTTTAATTTCAACTTTGAATATTTTTATTCGTATTATTGAGAGGAATGGGGAAAAATATTCGTTATTGCATCGTAAATATTTCGTGGAGGATTTTAAAGAAAATTGAAGAAAAACAAACTGGTTTAATTATTGGAAATATTATTTAATTGAATATATTTTATTCGTTGTAACGCTTAATTGTGATTTTAAGTTTTTTTTAATTTAATTATACTTTTAAATGTTTTCTCCCTTTTCTTTTCTTTCCTTTCTATTATATAATAAATTAGTATTTGTTCGAATTATATTTTATATTCCTATAATATTATTTAATATATATTTTATAATGTATTTGAATAAAATTCTGTTTAACTAAATTCTTTTCTCAATTACTCTCTCTTTTCTTTTTGTTAAATTTAAATCTAGTTACATTCAATTATAGGAGATAGAATTACTATATAAATCGATCTCCATTTTTTTTTTTATATATATATAATTTAGAAACAGTTTTCCTTCTTTTTCGTTTAATCCCTTTCGGAAATTAAATTTTTGTAAATTTTTCCAAATCGGAAGTTAAATGTCAATTCGTTTAGAAGTTCATCCACGTGACATGACAGACTACATGATGATGAAGTATAAGTTATACCTTAGAAGAGCAAAGTTTCTTTCAACGTCTTTTGACGAGAACTTTAGTTTCGTCTACTTCTTCTTCTTCTTCTTCTTCTTCTTCTTACTCTTACTCTTTTCTTCTTGGACTACTTCTGATGTTTTTTCTTTCTTTTTGTTTTTTTTCTGACCTCTTCTAACAAAGAGTGGCAAGAAATAAATTTTTTTCGTTATACCCCAAAAAATTTATTATTTTATTATTTTTCACGAATACTTTGTTAAAACGTTCGTCTTAGAAAAACAATTTCATCGTAAATAATTTATATTGTTTAATCAATACCGTTATCTAAATTTTACGAATATTACGTTTAAATATTTTTCAATTTATGTTAATGAAAAGAAAATTAAATTGGAAACTTATAATAGAAACATTGAAACGTTCTATAAGGAATGCAAAATAATCCTGCACGTAATTTCGAATAAACCAGAAGGAGTTATCTTTAAAAATAATAATTTAGATATTTGTATCTATTTAATTTGGTTAGTTCTCGTTTGTTCTCGTTATAATGAAAAAGAATTCAAATGAAATGAAATAAAATAAAATAAAATAATAATCAGAATTTCGAAACGAAATCAACAATATCAAAAATACAAGTTTATTTTTGATTATATTTCAACGTATATAAATGGAAATATATGTTAAAAAAAATATTGAAAATAAATTGGAAATAGTGCGAGAGATAAAATATTTGATATTTTTTTAAAATAGAATTTTTTACGAGCTTGAAGAGGTCATTTCGATCAGACACCACCACATGGCAATGGGGGGATCGAAGAAATCGTCGGACCGTATAAAGCAGACTAAAGCGAAATAAATAGAATGAGAAAGAGATAGATAGAGAATCGGTAACGAACGGATAGAGAAACAATTCGAACTAACGAGCTTTGCCTGCCCGCCTCGACGTTGAAGCTGATCGCGCGCATTTACTATGGCGATTAAAAAAAAAAAAAAAAAAAAAGAGAGAAGAAGAAGATAAAGAAAATTTCGTTTATCTCATCGAATTTACCCTGCTTTCAAAAAATTTGCTTCTTTTCATTCCCACTCTAATACGAAAAAATGAATAAAATAATTCATATCTCTATTTTATATATATTACGTATAAATGTATCTATGGGGGATGCATTGATGCATGTTAATACGCATATATATATAGGTTTAACGTAACATCCAATAAAATTTTCTATAGTCAACGTAATCGTTTTTCGAGTGTAATCGGACAAAATTGTACATAACATTAATTCACATGATCGCTGATAATCCTGCAACTCGAGTTATTTTCTCTCTGTTTATTTTGTTAACTTTGAGCTATTAGTAAAAAAGAGATAAGAAGAAAAAGAAGAGAGAATTGCTTAGAAATAAAATAGATTTTTGTTATAATTGTCTTGTTCGTGTATTATCAGAAGAAGAAGGGGGAAACAAATCGACGGACAGCTCAAGAATTATTATCCCTATATTGCAAGCCCTATTTTTCGCAATTACCGTGAAGAAACAAGAGAGAAAAAAGTAGCGAAGGTTAGCCAATTGAGTGAGAGTCAGGTCTTACAAGATCGAGTAACCTTTTATCCAAAAGTAAAAATAAAAAACTGCCATCTAAAAAGAAAAAGAAATTCTGGCAGTAATCTAGAAATTCTCTAAGAATTCGATCTTATCTATCTATCTGTACAGTTTTTTTATACGATCAATCAGTTAATAGTAGAGAAACAGTAGTGGGGAAACATAATTGGAAAGTAAATCTTGTGAAGGATTGAAACAATAACGAAGTTCAATTCTTCTCAGTCTTTCTCTTTTTCTTTCTATTTTATCTTTTAATTAAGATATCTTTTATTTGTATATTTTATTTATTATAATACTTATCTAAATCATTCTTTTTTTAAATTGTACTTTCAAATTAGTTATTATTATTATTCTTGTGACCATCTTTGATTATTTATTCGTTAATATATGATTAATATACAATTTAGTATTAAATATGTATTTATGTGAGAATATGTGTTGTTGTATTTAACCAAGTTACATTTTATTTAAATTAGATACAAATTAATTATGAGAAGAGTGTTCACATCAACGCATTCTACGCATAATTCAGGTAATTCGGGAACGTGGCATAATATACAAAACAAATTTGAAAATATTCAAGATATATAAAACAATTGTACGATATAGTAAAAAATATTTAGAAGATACAGATGAATTATGAGATATTCGTGATAATTATTAGAATAAGTAAAGATTATCCAACTTTTACATTCACGCACATGTGTGTGCGTTGTGTATGTGTGATATTCAATTTGTTAAATGACATTGCCCTTGCAGTACTATATCTCTGAAAGCTTACAACTCTGTATAATTCTCATCATAAAAATGTCGTAAACTAATCTTTTTCTTTTTCTTTTCGAAACGTCACAATGTCAACTCTCACGCTGCATAATCAAAATTATGTCGTTCCATGTAAACAAACAAAATATCACGTAAATCTTAATATAACTTTCTCTCTAAATTTATATACGTTATAGTCATTTAATAGATTTTTGAAGAAAATACAACTGTTGCACTTAAACTTTCTTCGAATATAAAAAAAGAAAAAACCTTTCTTATAAAATATATTTTACCATTAGGCGACTTTCAAAACATCCATGTATAATATGTTTTATATAATTTATTCTAAGAGAACAAAAAATTGTCTTGTAAATTTCGAACCAAACTTGTCTACTATTTAATCAATTTTATAAACATAGATAACAAGAATGAACGAATGAAAGAAATAAAAAAATGAAAAATCAGGATTCGAAGAACGAAGGATGATTTTTATGAATCATCAACGAAGAATTGTCCCCATTTGAAATTTTGTTGTTTATATTTAAAGCGTATATTTATAGGTCCTTTGTAAGATAGAGGAACAGGACGAGAACATTAATTTATATCGAATAACGACTAGAGATTTTTTCGAATCGGATAGGAAAAGAAATAGGAAAAAGGAGAATTTAATCACAGACACATACCGTGAGAAGACTCGTCGCCAAACTACAAATACGTGATTCATATGTATCTCCTTTGAGCGGTCCATTAAGCTAATGGGTTGCTCGTTCGCTCGAGAAATTTACTTTCCTTCCTCTCTAAAAGAACGAGAGATAATTTTGACAAAATACACGACTGGGAATATAGGGAAAGGTCGGTAATTTTTTTAAGAAAGAAACTAAACCAATGAAAATAATTTACTTATTTTTTAAATATACATACATATATACTTTAATTGTATTTTATATTATTATATTATTATTTTGTTTTATTTTATTTTAGTTTATTCCACAGGATATACTCATTAATACAGAATTTATAAAAGAGGTCAAGAGAGAGTAAAAATAGATATAGTTACAGATAATTTATACAATCTTTAATAGATGATATAGACTGATTAAATAAATCTATATACCAATAAAAATAATTTATATTTTGAGACATTCTATTAGTATCTGATCATATAATATATTATATATCATTTTTTTCGTTACTAGAAAAATGTAATTTTAGTAATAATATATTATACAATATTATAATATATATTATATAATGTACTCAATTAATTATTATATAATTTATTGAAATGTATATTCATTATTATTATTAATCTCTATCAATTCATCTTATTAGTATAATTCATGTTATTTCTAATCAATAATATTACTAATAATAATGATAATAATTATGATGACAATAATAACATACAAATAATAAATTTTTAATTAACTTTAATTATATTGAATTTAAGATATTATATGTGAAAATATTAATAAAATCGTATTTTTAAGGAAAAAATTAACGTATTTAAAATAAACAATTCATATGTTTGGATCGATATTTAGAGGAATGACCAAGGTGTACAATCTTCCACTTTTCTTTTCGCCGAATCGATTACGTAAGAAAAAAAAAAAGAAAGAAAACAAGCAAAAGTACAAGGTATATACAAAGTTACGAATGTACGTGCTGCATAGATAAAAGTCGCCTACGTGCAATAGTAATAACATACGTATGCATTATAGGGGCGGCATGCGTGCGAACAAGAACGTCGTTGCGTCGCCAGTTTTTATTCAATTCTCGGAAAGTTCATCGGCACTTGTCGAACATCGAACTTTTTCTCATTGATCGAAAATTTTTTACTTCTCTCCTTCCCTCCCACTCTTTTTCTCTCTTTTACTCTTACGCCTTTCTATTACAACTTCAAATCACCCTGTGCTTTCTTGAAAAAAAGTCAAGTTTCAAAAATAAATTATGAACTAAAACAAAATCATCAAAATTTGATCCATTTTTTTCTTAAACAAGTTTAAATAATCGCTGATGGAATAAAATTATTGTTCGATAATTTGAAATGTTTCTTTTTTTTTCTTTTTTTAATAAAAATAAAATTTATCGAAGGTCGTCATTTTTAGAATCATTCAAAGATCCAAAATTTATCAACATTTAATTTATCAAATAAATAATTTAATTTATAAAATAATAAATATATATTATATAATTAAATAATATTAATAATATTATTTTATTTTTATTACTTATATTAATTTATAATAATTAATTATTATTATTATTTTTTTATTATATTTTAATTTTTTAATTTTTTTTAATTATTTTATTTATTTATTATTATTATTACTATATTTATTATTATTATTATTATTATTATTATTATTATTATTATTATTATTATTATTATTATTATTTCAACATCACGATTTTCAACACTGAATAAAATTTCGCGTCGTCATAGTTAATAAGAAAAAAGTACCAAAGAGTTTTCAACGTAAAATAAAATTGTGCGTGAAATTCCGTTTACGTAGTACATGAGATAATGAAAAAAAAAGGAAAAAGAAAAAAAAACAAGGGGGATTTGTAGTGGGAGGGGGATGAACGAACGTGTACGGAGATCGAAGTAAAAAGTCATTTCGCGTGTTCGTAGCTGATTCCCCCTCACCCCTATCACCCCCTCACCCCTGTCATTGTTATAGCTCGATTATTTCCGTAAACGTAGCTTTTCCGATGACATCTTAGCGTGTTGGACATTGCCGTGGAATTAATTGCTAGCTGTAAAGCGAGAAAGAGAGAGAGAGAGAGAAAAAAAAGAGAGAAAGAGAGAGGCGAAAAATAGGAATTCCGAGAAAAAGCAAACGATGGTAACGACTGGAACGGGTTTTAATGACATCTACTTAGTTGCTAATTGTCTGGACATTCATTAGGCTCTCAGAAAATGGACAGAGAGATAGAGTAGAACAAAAGAGAAAAGATAAAAGTTGAGCAATAAAAGAAATAGAGAAAGAGAGAGAGAGAGAGAGAGAGAGAGAGAGAGAGAGGGTGAGAGAATATGAAATCGTTTTATATAACAAGAATATTATTCGAATTTCAAGGACTCTATAACGTGAAATTTTGCACGTTATCTTTTCACGTTAGTGGAAATATTTTTACTTTTGATAAAATCACGAATGAAAAACTTATTTTTACTAATTTAAAAGAAAAAGCTGGAATAGGTTATCATATTGAAATGTAACGTTACAATAAATTCAATTCGATTCGTATTAATAATATTGTAATAATAATAAATGAAATTACATGTTTAAATATGATTATTTATATTAATTATTTGCGTATGTTGATTTTGATACAGATATAGATACATATACAAATACAGATATTTGATACGCAGATACGAAAATAGATATAATAGATAACTTACATATATATATATATTTACCAATAATGTATGATATGAAATATATTATGGTAAATTTTATATTATTATTTATAAAAAAAATTAATATTGAATATATTAAAGAAATATATTATTAATCATTTCCGATAATCTTTCATGTCTTAATATATATATCTATTGCATTATACTCTCATTTGGAACATGACAATCATTGCATTATTCTCTCATTTGGAACATGATAATCATGCTCGTTATCAAGCAGTGCAAGTTAATTCGTCGATTCGGTGATTAAATTTCAATCTTGTTAGTTTATTCTCTCTCGTGCACGCCGAAGCGTGTTAGTTTAAGTATAATTTATTATTCACTAATTGAATTTTTTTACGCCTAGCGGGCAAAACACACCGCTGCGCGTCTTACGTTGAAAAAAAAAAGTTTTACCCTTTTCCTTCCTTTACCTTAATCGCAATACGTCATCATTTTTCCACCTTCTTTTATATTTCTAACGTGTGGTTCAGTTATAATGTTTTATTTTAATTTACCGACAGAATCATTAAACTTTTTTTTAAACCTTTTTTTTTTATAACGATGTTAATTTACAAAATTCATAGAACAAATTTTACATTTTACAATTATCATAATATAAGTATCAACTTATGATCTCATATTAGGCTTATAATTACCTTTTTTTTTACTTATTGTATCGTATACGTTTCACCAAAAATTACTAACTATATTTTTCATTTTGTTTACTTTCTTCTTTATGACATTTATAAAATTGATACTACAAAAGATATGAAACTTACTATTAAATAAATGCTATTAAATGATATTGCAAAATAGCGAGAAACGATGAAAAATATTCAATGGAAATAAAACAATTTATTTTGATTTTTTTTTTAATACAAAAATTTGATCTAATTAATGCGTTAACTATTTCGTATGATAAAAGATAACTTCGAACTTATATTTCATTCGTAATGAAAATTCAAAAGAAAGAAAACCTTCACTCACCCATCCAGAATAGAACTTTGTACAATTTCGAAAGAGAATAATGTGATCTTTCCATGGTCTAGATAGAACAAATTACGTTTCTCGTTATAATCGGCTACGGAGAAAAGCGATCGAGCTAAGGAATCGAAGGGGGGAAGTAGGGGGAGGGGGTGGAAAGAAGGGTGTGCAAAGGTAGAAAAGGACACAAAAATAACTTCGATAAACTCGAATGCGGTCGATCGGGTTTGGTAGGAAGAGAAAAGCTTGCCGGTAAAAGCTTGGAAGAAAAGAAAACGAAAAAAAAAAGAAAAAGAAAAAAAAGTCTGAAAGAGGAAATCGTGGGGAAAGGAAAAACTTATTATCGTCCCTTCGTAGTTCCTAGTAGTCGTCTTAATACCCCGTTCGTGGGATAACAAGAAAAATTCTTTTTTATTTCTTTTCGTCGAGATAAGAAAATCGTTTTATTATTTTATCGTCATTATTATTATATTGTTATTTTTATTATATTATTATATAATCTTGATTTTTTGGGGTGGTTTTTTTTTATTCGTTTCAGCAAATTATTATTTCATTATTGTATTATTTTATTTGTAATCAATTTCTAATTATTCTTCATTATTTTCTGCTACAGATAATTATTATTAGTAATTCATTAATATCGCGTGTTAATTAAAGGGAATTTTTTTTTATTCAGAAATAAGCATATAATTTATTCTAGAATGAAATATATATAACACAATAAACTATAAAATCGATAACGAGTGTTATTCCTGTATGTTTTTCCTGGTTTACTTTTCAATATATTTATGATATAGAAAAAAAAAAATATAAAAAAGAAATATCGTAGACTTCGAAAATTTCCAATTTTGTGCACGATTTTTTAAATTTATATCAATACTCTCTCCCACTTTTTTTTTTCGAACAAAACTGCAAGGAACTTATGAAAAAATTAAACATATTTTTTTCTATTTTATTCCTTTTTTTTTATTTTATCGGCAATGATTCGAAAATTTCATCCGAAGAAATTTATATTCATCTCTTTTTATTTTTCATTTTTTTTTTCATATCTTTCGAATATTCAGATCGATTTATATATTTCAATGATAGTAGAGGAGGATTTTGTATGTTTGCGAGAGAAAAGAAATAAAAAGGAAAAGAGAGAAATTTAACAAAAAAAATAAATATTTTTAAAAAAAGAAATAAAAAGAGAGAAAGAGATAAAAGACGATTGAATGAAGGAAAAAAAAAGCTGAAGCTAAAAAGTAGAGGTTAGAGGAAAAAGTAAAATTTCTCCTCGGGATTTTTTGATCCTACGGGATTTTCTTTTAATTTAAAGAAGCTGTGCCTTTTGAAATCGAAATGAGAGTTAACGGTAATTGTTGTTAATTAATTTTCTTTGTCAAAATGAAATCATAAAGAAGAAAATAAATAGATGGGTACATATATAGATAGATAGAAAATTATCTACATAGATAGAAAATTATCTACATATATAAATATTTATATATATATATATATATATATATATATATAGATAGATAGATAGATAGATACCTAGATGTACAGAATAGATAGATAGTTAGATAGATAAATACCTACATAGATAGATAGACAGATATATTTAGTAAATATATATATATGGATAGGTAGATAGATGGATAGAAAGCAGATGAAAGATAGATAAATAAAGATACAGGAACAAAGATAACAAAACCAGTAAATAAAAATAGAGAGAAAGCAAGACGGATGGATGTAGAACTATACAGTGACAGAGAAAAGAATGACTTAGGGCAAGAAGTGGGTGAGTAGGGGGTGGTAAGAGGGATGAGGAAGAGAGAGAGAGAAGAAGAAGAAGAAGATATTATAATTAATTTACACTCGTAGTCGATTAAGGCGAGCTTTAAGGCAAACTACGTAACACACAACTGCCCTCCGGATTCCTAGGCGATACTAATCGCGTGGAACGAATGTTTCCCATTATGCACTCTCAGGAGAGAATTACGATCCGCGAAATGATAGTTGGTAAGGTGGATAGAACCTCCTTGGAAATTGTTTCAACTTGGAAATTCTGTTCCAGAGATCGTGGGAAGTATAAGAGGAGAATAAAGAAGAGATATATAATATGTACAGGATGTTTCAGAATAATTAGGTTATATTTTAGAACGTTGATCTCTCGTCACCATTTAAACAATAAAAAAAATTAAAATACATTCGTATCAAGTAATTATTGTAATTTGTTTTTTTTTAGAGTTATATAGGGGATGTGATTTTCAATTAATTTTGCATCTGTTTATTAACATTAGTAATATAATGAAAAAGTCGAAAATAAATGATAGTAGGAAATGTGGTTTATATTTGTTTGACTTTTTTTTATATCGTTTTAACATGCAAAAACTACCCTTAAAGTATTACCTACTTATTCTAGAACACCCTATATATGTTTATATGTAAATATATAGAGAGAGACCACGTGATTATGTTGCAATTATTACACTAGTAAGAATTACAATAGTAATGATAATACTAGTAATAATTATAATAATAATAATAATAATAATAATAATAATAATAATAATATTGTGAAATGAACGTGCCACGAAGACACGACGAGAGAGTGATTAAACGTCGAGCGTCAAACCGAGAAATGTCGTCAGAGTTAACATATTTGTTTTCATAAGTACGTGTGGGTGTGTTTGTAGATGTGTGTTTGCACAAACTCGTTTCCATAACCGCATTAGAATCCTAACATGTGAGATTCAAGGGAATTCGTGATCGTTTGTTATTCTGTTATTTGGTTAATTTAAAGGTAAGATGTAATTATATATCTTACAACGTGTATACGTATACATATGTATATATATTATACTATAATTTTAAGATATCTTACATATGTAATACACATATATTGATATTATGATAACCATATAACGTATATGATTCTAAAATAACATAACATGTATGTTTCATGTTGGAACGAGGAAAGAAGAAAATTAGATTCGAGAACAAAATATTGATACACAGATTTATATTTTAATTATTAAATTAATTAATTATAATTATTGTGAAACTTTCTTCTTTCTTACAATTATTGTCATTAAGATATATCGGTACGTAATTATTATCAAAGTTGAACTACCAGTTACTTATATATACAAAAAATTATTGATAATAAATGGGGAAATATCAAGATTGATTTATGGAAATGAATTCATATGAAAAAAAATGTGATCGAAGAATGCAATTAGTATTTTAAAAGAAGATAAATATTCGTAAATCGGTAGCGTGAAGGCAGCTTTTCGAGTTAGAATTCCAGTATTCGACGCGAATTTTCGTTCGTCCGTTCGTCCGTTCGTCCGTTCGTCCGTTCGTCCGTTCGTTCGTTCGTTCGTTCGTGAGTCACGGCCCATAAAGTATGAGAGTATTGGTGAGAGAAAGAGATAGAGAATTTAACCCCTTTTCTCTCTCCCTCCTCCTCCTTCCACTCTCTCTCTCTCTTTATCTCTTTCTGTTCCCCTTTTACTCGCACTTTGGGTGCAACGTCGAATGCAGTGAGCGCAATTTCGCGCCTGTGAAATAGGAACATCACATAGTTGTATGTGTGTGTGTGTGTGTCGGTTTTACGCTCGTTTGTGTGAAACTTGTGGCTCGTTTGCCGGTACCGAATTGTGCGGCAACGCCAATCACGATAAATACGCGTATAGCACCAAAATACCAAATCGAAATATCACCTATACTACTTGTGTTCCTAGAACAACGAATGATTACATTCGTCCTATTCACTCCTTCCCCCTCCCCAATCAGAGACAATAAATTAGGTTAACTATTTATTGGACGATATGATACATTACGACGAATAATCTTAAAATTATTTTATTTCATAACTATGTGTGACGTTTTAGTACAATATTATTTAATTCATTTATCTAATGAATTATTATTATTTTTATTATTATTATTATTATTACAATTAATATACGCGCGAGGTGTTTCAAATTTTACAACGAGAATAATATTTTTTGTTAAAATAATATTTAATTAAGAGAAATGTCAATGCAATTTAAGTAATTTTCACGCGTTCGCTTAATATTAACGAACGATCGTGTAATTGTTGTTACCAACAATTTTTATTATTATTAGAGTATTTTACGAGAGAGAGAGAGAGAGAAAATAACAAATAAATATGAAATATTTATATGACGGAGGGAAGGCAGTTTTATTTCGTAAAATGTAATAATCGATTAACGACGATTAGATTGATTTTAATTATCGTTCTACGATATCGTTCGAGAACTCGTATCGTAAATATATTTGCTTTATAAGTAATAAAAAAAAATATACATAAATATACATATACATATATATATTGATGAAGAATATTCATTGAGAAGATAAAAAAAAAGAAATAAAATACAAAAATCTCTTGACAGAACATCGACGAACGACGAACGATATGGCAAATAGCGAAAACGTTTCTTGACGTTTCTATCTCGTCCATTGGGAATTCGTACGTTGTTATTGAGACACTGAGTATGTGTTCGCTACTCTACTTCTCTCAACAATGATAAATAATAAAGAATGTATATATATATATAAACAAAATGAATTAAAATATATAAAAAAAAAATAGTAAGAAAAATCATTTATTAAAGCAAGATTGAAATATTTGTTGTTATGATATCACGTTTATAATTCATTTAATTTGAATTTATACAATTAAAAAAATTTGCGTAAATTGTTGGTAATAATGATACCGATTGTTAATATGTTTAGATCATATTTCTCGGTAATATTAAATAAATATGAAATATATTTTATGTACATATTTGTGAGAAATATATTGTGGTAGAAAATATACGTTAATGGTTTAAATTAAAATGAATAATATCGCTTAAGAGATAATTCGTAGATTATTATACTATCTCTATATAAGTAGAAATGAATGAATTGAAAAATAAGAAAGATATTTTTTAAACTTCTCGTGACATATTTACGATAAGTAAACGTTAATGAATAATATCCAATTATCGTATATTGGAAAACTCGTAGTGTGTTGCTATTATGTTATTAAGTATGATTGCTATTCTATCTGTCGATGTTTATTAAATTAAAACAATTTAAAGAAAAATATTACATATGTCAACAAATATTTATGATAGAAACCTTTTCTGTTTAATTAAATTATTATATTAATTAATTAATTATCGTGTTTCTCGGTAGAGAGTATAAAAATTTAAAGAAAACGTCATTGACGAGATTCTTTAAGGAAAACGGAAAAGAAGAATGAGAAAACGATATAACTCGAGAGGAGCATTTCTCATAGATTTGTAGATACGAATAATTTGTTACATACTTGTTTAAAATGACACAGTGATATTTCGATACGAGAATGATAGATATATTCTTTGTACAATTCGTTCTAACCAGTAATTTGATTAATAAGGAATTGTGATAGATACGTTCGTTCAAATGACTAATTTGAATTTCTATATTTTCTTGTTCTCATTTATTTTTATCTCTTATTTATTTCTAGTTTCCCGTTCGTTTGGAAAAAACTATTCATTAATGAATAAAATAATCGTAAATGAAACTATATCAATTTATTTAATTTTATTTATAATTTCTTAATAATCCTTTATTTTTTTATCTATTAAACAAAATGTGATTAAGCGATTAATTAAACCTTGGAATAAAAACTTAAAAAAAAATTCAGTATCTTTGAAATATATTTTTTTAATATATATCAAATAATTTTCTTTTTTTTTATTAGTAATTAATTAATACAAAATTTACGAATGTACACATTTTACGAATCAATTAGAAATATTAATTAAATTTATTTAATACAATCGATTCGTAAAAGGACAAAAAAAGAAAAATATAAGTTTGATAAAAAATAAATTAATTATAATATTACAATAAATACATAATTGAAGAAGATAGAAGCGAAATTTTAGATAAGCGAATTTTACGAAGGAATTTAAACTCGTAGTGAAGTTAACTTCGGCCTATCAATCGTAATGCAAATGTTTCATTCGCTTATGCGAATTCGAAACGAACTCTAAAGCCGATTCGTATTCGCCCGAAGTCGTTTTACATATGCATAGGATTTTACGTATATATATATTATATACTATATACTATATAAAATACGTAGTACGTGCAAACCGTGTAGAGTGTATATATATATATAGTTCGAATTATAGGTACAAACTCGAGTGGATATCGGCAATCCATTCGTCGATGATCGTTTAATTGTATAGAAACGAAAGTATATATCGATCGGAATATATGGTTCGGTTTAAAAAACTTTATCGAAAAAATTCACAAAATTTATTTACCATTTTTGTTTTATCTTTATACGTATGTCAATATGGTATAAAATGAGTTTTTTATTCTTGTTTTCTATTTTTTTTATTTTTTTCATTTTTACCCAATTGAAATGTTTCCGGATGTATCTCGAAAATAACGCTTTTTTTTTAACAACAAAGATTAAAACAAACGCGATTTAACCTGTTTTTTTTTCTTTTCTTTTTTTTGGATGATAAGTAAAATTTAATTGCGGAAATAATTGTGAAAAGTTTTACGCGATATTATTATTACACACGAAAACTCTTTTTAATTCTTTCTTCCTTTGTGAAAAAATAATTACAAAATAAAGATGGAAATAAATAAATAACAATATATCTTACCGTTCATGTTACGGACAATGCTATTGTTAACGAAAGAAACATTTTCTTAACTTTCTTGGAAATTGTTTATGTTTCTTTCAAGAATTATGCAAGGAGATGAACGATTAATAATAACTTACTAACATGAAATTAATAAAAAAAGAAAAAAAAGAATATAAACCGAAAAAGAAAAATTCCATCACAATAATTCACTGACGTTGGGAACACGTTCCTGGAATAAGAATCGTAGGAATTGAGATTATTGCTACTGTATTTTGGAAACGATAATGTTTTTGGTATTGCAACGCGTGGGGATAGAGAGATTATATTACCGTGCAAACAGTTTCAAAATTCCCGTGGTTTTCTCGCATCCTACTTGTAAATATTGCTCACGCACCTACTCAAGGCATGTTTGTAACACGTACAATCATAACGAATAGTAGTAATTCATCGTATTTAAATGGATAAGAGGTTTACATTTTCTCGCTAATTAATTAATAATAATATTACGTTTCAAATTTTCTGTTATAATTCGAGGAAATACTATATTGTTCATAAATTAATCATATTTTTTGGTTTTGTTTTTCCCTAATTACGTTTAATCGATAAAAAAATAAAATTAATTGAGTACGCGTATAAATACGATTGAAATTTAAACAATACTGATGATTAAAACGTAATATATACAATTATTATACGTGCGATGAATGTATATACATTATATGAAAGTATGTAAATAAAAAAGAAAGCTCGAAATAACGCGCTTGAGAGTAAATACGAGTAAATACTTGTCAAGTTTTATTTCTGTAAAACGTTCAAATAAAAGGCATTTTAACGAAAAATTACGACAGTATTTACAAATTTACATGACTGTACTTATCAAAGTATTATGAAATTAAATCATTCTCTCTCTCTCTCTTTTTCTTTTCATACTTCCCAGTACAATCTTTATGATTCACGTGAATTTACATAAACTAAACATATATACATACATACATATATATAAGTATGTTCGTATGCACATAGGTGGAAAATTCTATTCGAATCTGATTTAGGTCGAGTAAGCCAACGAAATAAATAGAATAATCCTTCTCACTACAATATTAATCATTTTTCGTAAAATAAAATTTTAGGAAAAATTAGACAAAAAACAAACAAAAATTTCCAAATAACACAATCACATAAATACAGTTTAAACGTATATTGTTAAATTATTAGATTTTCGAATATAATTAACAAATAATAAATTTAATCTTCATTGTATATTTCATAAAGGTACCGTTAAAACTATTCTTCTATTATTTTCAATATGACACTAGTATGGTGCACAGAGAATAAATGCATTCTATATATAAGGAAGCCTCTATGGAACATGCAACATTCGCGTGATTGTGAAACGTTAACGTTAACCATCGATGCATTTTCACGTAGGATATACCGAGAATTACATTTGAATTCAACGTTAACTTTGGTGTTTACTGGCCCAACAAAGAACATGGGAATTCCTATATATATATATAATATATGTAAATCTGTGCGTGCGTGCGTGCGTATATGTGTATGTGTATGTAAGAGAAAAAGGAGAGTTAGATAGAACATCTCGTGGAAATATTCCTGTCGACAGATCGGACCATCATTACTGGTAGGATTTATGTTCTGATTATGGAAATTATCGAGCAGCCAACGTTTATGATGAAAGGGATGAACCTCCACCGGTTTATCATCTAGTACACTTTCGCTGGATTATAATTTCAATGGAGAAGATAGTAACGAGGATGAGATAGGGGGGAGGGGAATTGGGAGTGCAATTGTGCTAAAACAATTCAAATGAACAAGTTATATCGATATTTTATATATTAATAATAAATATATAGTATATGGAAAAAAAATTGATACAAGAAAGAAATTAAAAATACATCTTCTGTATATATATATGTTAGTGTAAAAAATCGAAACTAGAGAATATCCAGATTTACATGGTCACTTGGTATATGTCCGTAATATTAATGTATAAGAATAAACCCAAATATTCGGTCTTTCATCGACGTATTTGGTATGTGTTAACATTTCACCGTGTGAATCTTGACATTCTTCGATTTTGATCTTTCATGCTTAACATATGTACGTATATACAGAAGATATATTTTTAAAAGAGAAACAAATGAATACTATAAAAATTACTATATTATTTTGTTTATTCTATAAAATGTATATATTTATTATTAAAGAAAAAAATTGTTAAATTTATTCAGTAAATACGATGATCAAAGTGATAAATTAGAAAATAAAAAAGAAGAAAATGAACGATTTCTTATCGCAATTGGAATAGGAATTTATCGGGATCGATAATGAAAAACATACCGCAAGAGTATAACGATAACGATCGGTATAATCGTTTCGTTTAAGCGTTCGTCTATAGTGCGAGCCAGTGCTACTATTGCACGTTCATTGTTGAAACGTATTATAAACACACATAATGAGACATATGGATGTATATATACATATATACTTGCATACGTACGTACATACATATCGTCCCATATTACGATTTATAGGAGACGGTTTACGTTACGTTTGAAACAATAAATCGGTGTCATTGGCGGTTTCTCTCGCGTTACTCGCGCAATGACTTTCCTAGTAATAATGTATCATTCCTCGAATTCAAACGATAATGACTACGATTCGTGGAAATCGCGCTTAGGACGATTAATCGATAAAATCTGACCGCCTCTGAGTTGAGTTTTAAGACAAATGTTACGTATACGTTACGTTACTATTAAAAAGTTTATAATCTATAATAAAATATATATATATAATATTTAATAATATATAATAATAATAAATTGTTTTATTTATTATTATTATATATTAGGACCTTGAATAAGTTCTCGCTGTTTTTTACAAAATAAAGACTTTTTTAAAATATAAGGAACAAAAACGTTCTATTGAAAGTATTGCCCATCACTAGAGACCACTTTCTCCCATCTTTCTGGCAGTATATGAATTCCGTGTTGGAAAAACGACATGTCTTTTGAGGCTATCCAAGAATCGACCCATTTTTTAGCTTCTTCGTAAGAATGAAAACGCTGGTCAGCTAAGCCATGTGCCATCGAACGGAATAGGTGAAAATCGGAAGGGGCTATGTCAGGTGAATACGGCGGGTGGGGTAGAACTTCCCATCGAAGTGTTTCCAGGTAGGTTTTCACTGGTTTTGCAACATGAGGCCGAGCGTTGTGATGTAACAAAATCACTTTATCGTGTCTTTTCTCATATAGCGGCCGTTTTTTCTTTTAGGGCTCGACTCAAACGCATCAATTGAAGTCGATATCAATCCCCCGTGATAGTCTTATTCGGTTTGAGCAGCTTATAATAAATTACACCCTGCTGATCCCACCAAATACAGAGAAGAAGCTTCGAACCATGGATATTTGGTTTTGCGGACGATGTTGATGCATGGCCAGGCTTACCCCATGATTTTCTACGCTTTGGATTATCATTTTCATCGCCAGTCACGATACGGTGCAAAAAACCTTTTCTTTTCTGCTATTGAAGCAGTAGTTCACACGTGACAAAACGCCGTACGATGTCTCTTGGCTTCAATTTATATGGCACCCAATGTTCTTGCTTCTGGATCATTCCTAACATTTTTAAACGTTTTGAAACAGTTGACTCATCAACTTGTAATGTTTTTCCAAGTTCTGATAGCGTTTGAGATCGGTCTTTATCAAGTAATTCCTCCAATTCTCTGTATTGAAATTTTTGTGGAGCGTCAGAATGTTTTTTATCCTCAAGTTCAAAATCATTTTTTTTTTGAAGCGTCGAAACCAGTCTCTGCATGTCGTATCCGACAGAGCATTGTCACTATAAGTCTCAAAAAGAATTCTATGTGCTTCAGCTGCCGATTTCTTTTGAATAAAGTAGTGCAATAAAATTCCCCGCAAATACACTTTAGTTGGCACAAAAGAAGACATTTTCAAAACTAATAAAAAATTACTTTGTTTGCACTAAAGTGAACTATCATACACTGAAATTTAAGGTTAGATACAGTACTTTCTTGCAAGTGCATTCGAAATTTCAAGCACGGAGTACTGCTATTGCCATCTTTGATGAAACAGCGAGTCTTATCCGTAATAATTAATCTTTTTAGGTAAATTTAAAAGAATTTTATCGTACATTTAAGGAAGAACAAAATTTCGAATATTATCGGACAAAATATTATTCAATCGAAATTGTAAATTATGCGAAATTTTCAGATATGTTTGAAATAAAAAATTAAGTAGAACGAGAAAGAGAGGGAGGGACATAAAAATAAGAACAATGAAATACTCGAAATTGAAATATACATTTTAAACTCTCCGACTCGTTCTCTTTTTTTCTCTCTTCTGTACATATATATATATATATATTATCCGATAATTTATAAAAAAAAATTATTCGAACTTTTTTCTATGTCTTTTAATAAAAACAAAATATCAAAGAAAGGAAAAGAAAAAAAAATGAAAAAAAAAATGAGAGCTCATTGTGAAAGATCGCTTTATGGTCGATTTGTTCACGCTCTTTAAGATATTAAAGGTGATATTAAATTCTTGAAAAAATGAAAAAGAAAAAGACAAAGAAGAAGAAATATATAAGAGAAAATGGAGACGAAAGTGGTAGAGATTTTTATTAGGTGTTATTAAGAAGTGTGTGGGAGAAAGAAAGAAAGAAAGATAAGATAGATAGATAGATAGATAGATAGATAGATAGATAGATAGATAGATAGATAGATAGATAGATAGATAGATAGATAGATAGATAGATAGATAGATAGATAGATAGATAGATAGATAGATAGATAGATAGATAGATAGATAGATAGATAGATAGATAGATAGATAGATAGATAGATAGATAGATAGATAGATAGATAGATAGATAGATAGATAGATAGATAGATAGATAGATAGATAGATAGATAGATAGATAGATAGATAGATAGATAGATAGATAGATAGATAGATAGATAGATAGATAGATAGATAGATAGATAGATAGATAGATAGATAGATAGATAGATAGATAAATAAAGAAAATAAAGTAAGCTTTTCCCCCTTTAGATTTCAAAAGAAGAAAAAGATACAGAAATAGAATGACGAGAATTTCTTAAATTATTTACTAGTCACATTGTGGGGGATAGCTATCGTTATCGCTGTCACATTATTTTTTTTATTATTATTATATAATTTATTATTATTATTATTATTATTATTATTATTATTATTGTTCTTGTTATTATTATTATTATTATGGATTTTGTTTTTATTATATTTCCTTCTACCTATCGTGAAAATTTACGACTCGTATCGTTTGACTTCGTGCAGAGAAAAGAACATCATTCTTCTTTCGACGAACGTTGAAACATGAGTATATATATACCTATCGTTTCTATTTCTTTATTAGTATAACTATTTCGTATTAAAGATAATTAATACCTGAGTTTTATGGAAAAAAAGAACAGAAAATAAAAAAAATAAAATAATAAACAATTTTTTCCGATTATATTTCATCGATAAATTTCATTTAATATATAATAATCTTTCCCTCTAAATTTAACTAAATTAAATAATAATTTATAATAAATACAAAATAATATAATAATTAATAATATAAATATATAGTAAATATATAATATAATAATAAAATATAAAATAATAAATTTTCTATCTCTCTCTCTCTCTTTCTCTTGAACTATTTTCATCATTTTCATCTTGTTTTTCTCTTTTGACATATATAAAAAAAACAAAATCAAATTTCGTTCAGTATAAAAATATACGTAAAATTACGAAGGAGGAAACTAAGAAATATTCACATCGGTGTAAAATATTTCATTAGCATTCTATCGCATACCAAAGCCGTTTTCAATAATAATAAAAAAAAAAAAGGATAAAAATTCCTTTTTATTGTATTATACATACGTACATATATACATATTATTACACATACTTAGGATATACATATATGTGAATTACGTAGGAAACATTTGTTGAAAAGAATAGAAAAGGGTGACGGAAAATGCCGATGCAAGCAAAACGTTCTCTTTCTCTCTTTCTTCCTTTCCTTTCCTTTCCTTTCCTTTCCTTTCCTTTCCTTTCCTTTCTTTTCTTCTTTCTTCCTTCCTTTTACACGGCTGGTTGACGTTGACATGCGACGCTAATTTCGAGTCGATCGCACTTTCCAACGAGTTATAGGAGTCTCCTAACTTTCGCACGTGAAACAGGAAATGCGATCGCGTGCAAATATTTCACTCTACGAACTCGTTCGAGGGCATATAACACCACCCCTCGCCTCAACCCCTCCCCCCTCATGACCTGCCCCTTCCTTCCTTCATCTTTTCCGTTTCCTTTTTTAACTTTCGCATTCCATACAACACACATTATTCGCTCGTTTCATCATATTCCACAAAGTAAATGTGTTCTTCCTATGATGTAACGGGAAAAGAAAAAAAGTAACAACTGGATATCAAAATCAAATTAACCCCTTTTGAGTACTGAATACTTTTAGGTTAGCTGAAGTGTTTAGCAAAAACGGAATACTTTTTTTTATTATTAGTGTGCTTCTGTTACATTGATTTATTCTATTAACCGCAATTAATAATTAAAAACTTTAATTAATAATAATCAAGTTTTTAATTTCTTATAATATTTTGATGTAACAAGATTCGAAACAATAATCAATACATAGATTGACAAACATGTACATGAGTTGATAGACCACGCTGCAAAACTTTTACCAAACGCATATATGCGTCAATAGCATTCAAAGGGTTAATATATTTTTTTTATTTTCTTTTGATCGTATCTTATTGTCAAACTTATTACTTAACTTAATATTTTTTTTCTTCCTCTTCTTCTTTGTCTTATTTTTATACAAATGTGAAAATTGATATTTGTTTTTTTATTGGCACATTTATAATTAAAGTTCTTTAACGAGACGATCGATAGGGAAATAAATTTTTCTATCTATTTCACATGCCTTTTAAATATTTATTTAGTATTTATTTATAGAATCGAATGAATTTCTACCAAAGAGAATTAACGAGTTATGCAAAAATTTTGCATAATTGTTGGTATATATTTTTTTTTTCTACCAAGTCTGTACAACGAAATAAAAATGTATGTGTTTTACGTAATATAAATTATGTCTATACTCAATGAAAAATTAATTTAAACATATAAAAATTCTATTGCTTCATTTATTATTAACGAAAAAGTAAAGTATTGAAGCTTTAAAAAAGTACATATGTATATACATGTGTACATTAAACTTATAATGCAGAGATTTCTAAAGTGTCAGTCACGTTAAATATTAAAAAAATGAAAGTAATTTACATGTTTGTTGAAAGAGTTTTACTAATCGAATGAATAATTCAAAGTCGATTCTGTTAAAGATCACATGAGAATTACTATTTTTGCGTAGTTTTTCTCAAGCATACACAAACACACACACACACACAAAACACGCTTATAGACCAGAGTTCGTAGATGGTTTTAAAATATGTATTACAAGCGACTAGTTGCTTTAACAAAAATAACTCTTTTTAGAAAGTTAACATTTTATTCATTAAAATACTAAATGCTTCATTATAAAAAAAGTAGAAAAATATATATATTATAGTATATAATATAATTTATATAATTATAAATATAATGTAATTAGTATAAATTCTATTATATTTATATTGTAATTATAATAAATATTAATATAATAATATATATAAATATGAATATAATTTATAATAAATTTATCGAATCCAAAAATTGAATTTACTATTTATTTTTATAATATAAACGATAAAGATCCAATCATTTTTTTTTTTTTCAATATTTTCGACGTATAATCCATCATCGTAATTATTGCCGACAAATAAATATATGAAGATATAAAAAAAAAAATAAAGATATATATTTAAAAAATATAATAAAATATATATTTACGGATATATAAATTATATAAAAAAAAGTTCCATTTTAACCTGATTTTTTTTTCTTCTCCTCCTACTTCTTCTTTTTCTTTCCATTTGACACTATTTTAAATAAAAAGTTAAAGGATCGATTTTGACGTTTCCCTCGAAGAATATTGCAGAGAATTTCTGAGCTTTCCGATAATCGAAAGATTTCCATTGTCCTCCGTTTTACGGTGAAGAGAAAAAAGAAAAGAGAAGAAATAGAATGTAAAAAGAGAAAGAGAAAGGATAGAAGAGAAGAGGAAAGGATAGAATAGGATTCTAAGTATAGTCGCGAAAAAGAGAGAAGTTAAAGGAAAGAACCGATATCATCGGTGGCTTTATATCGTGTGCCAAAGTTATGTTCGCACAAAGCACACACCTCGTCGAAATCTTTCTAGCCAAGTTGAGAGATGTAAATCGGTGTATCGGTTCTCCCGCAAGTTGTCAGATAGAAAGGAAATAGATAAGAAAGAGAGAAAGAGAGAGAGAGAAATGAAGGAGAGTAGAGAAAGGAATGGTAGTAGGGGGGTTTGTTATGGTGCAAGTAAGAAGAAAGAAGTCAAAAGAAAAAAAGAGAGAGAGAAATAGCAATAGAAATGGGGTTTGGTTATGGTGTGAGTAAAAGAGGAAGAAGTTAAGAGCAGTGAAGGGGAGGTGGGAAGTAAAGCCTAGTTATGGTGTGAGTAAAAAGAAAAAAGAAAAAGGGAAGAAAAGAGTTTCAGGAGAAAGCGGATTTATTCGTGGAAGTAGACGCGAGAAAAGGTTTCTTCTATCTTTTTTCGATGGGAAAAGAGCTTACTACGTTAAAAAGAGATAGCTGAGATACCCTCGTAGGCAGATCAGTAGTGAAAGAGGAAAGGAGACAGATAACCGGGAATCCTTTTGATCCACGTGGAATCAAGCGTAAAAAAGATTTTTCCTTGAGAAGAAGGATATGAAAGAAGGAAAAGTATTCTTCCTATTCGTTTTCCACGTATTCCATCCCTCCTCTCTCCTTTTTTTTACTTATTATTCCCTTATAATCTCTCCGTCTTTTTTTCTTACATAGCGTGGGGGGTTAGCAGTTGCATAGGAATTTCATTTTAATATACTGCTATAGTTTTATTTACATGATATGTATATATATGCTAAGTTGATCCCCTTATGAAATTTTACGTTTTATTATCTTCACAAGTAATTACTTTTTATTTCAAAAACAAAAAGAAGGTACTTTTTCAAACAGAATTTCATTTTATTTCGAAAAAATTATTCTACGACGATAAATTTTGTCTATGTGGACGTGTTATTTAAATTTTTATGGTAATCCTTGTTTTTTTGTTTTTTTTTACATATAACTTAAATACAAACTTATTTTAATTTACATATGTTTATCGTAATATCAAATAATAGCACGTAATAAATAGCCGGACCTTAATATCTATAATATATTATAATATATAAATTAAAATTTAATTTGCAATGAAATTATAGATTTAATCAATTAGAACAACAGTCATTTAGAGACTTGTGCAATAAATTTAGCTTACGAATTTTCTTCGACGAATAGATCGCTCGTTAACGTTTGATTGAGATCGAGAAATACGCTCTTCTATTGCTACTGCATCGCATCGAGTGAGTTCAATAGAAAATTGGAAAATCAATACTAAATACGGGTATATCTACTCGCACATTTCCTTCAATTTACCTCCATAATAATTGATTTTTGATCATCTAAATGTTCCTTATTATTCGGAGTGTCTTCGTATCAATTTCTTTTTCTATTAAGGGTTCATTCTGGTTTATAATTTTGAAAAAATTAATTTTTTTTTTTTGCATTTTTCGAAAGTAGACATATGTAGAATTATCATACAAAAATTTTAGAACGATCCGAACAGTCTAAGTATATTATTTTGCGACCCAAACACAGAGATATTACAGAGAGAGGAGACAAACCATAAACGGTTGTTTAAGTGGAAATGTCTCTGCATATTATTCGGAGTGGTGTAGGAAAACAAAACTAGTATTCAGTTTTTTTCGCTATATTCTTTTTTTTTGGAAAGGAAAACTCTATGCAGAGACTAAAAGGAAAGTTTAGGAGGGCTACTTGGTATTGGTGTGCATGGTATAAATATGTTTTGCAATCTTATGGACCTCGGAAAAGGTTTAAGTATCTCTGCATATTATGGAATCGTTGACTCTATACTAATCGCGGTCAATGCTGTTTTTAATGTAGTGTCGCATAAAGCCGTCACCGAAGAGCAACTCGAAAACAAGAGACGAGGAGAACCAGAGGATATTCTGTCTGTTTCTGGCGACGGCTCTTGGGCCAAAAGAGGATTCTCTTCGTTGATTGGAATAGTTTCTCTAATTTTAAAATATAGTGGAAAAATTGTCGACGTTTCTATAAGGTCAACTTACTGTAAGGGATGTGAGATGTGGAAAAAAAAAGTGAAGGAAATAAACTATCTTGCCTGGTACGAACAGCATAAAACGCATTGTACGATAAACCATGAAGGTAGTGCCGGGAAGATGGAGGTTGATGGTATCGTGGAGATGTTTCTTCGATCACTCAAGAAGTTCTCCGTAAAATATGGTTTTTATATCGGCGATGGCGACACGAAAACTTTTCAAATGTTGCTAAATGTTTTTCCCTACGGCGAAGATTTTGTTATCAAAAAATTAGAGTGTGTTTTACATGTTGCCAAACGAGTTTTCAACCGTGCTAATGAAGCACGAAAAGCACTGATTCAAAAGAAAAAAGCTTTGAAACAAGCGGAAGCCAAGAAACCTGCTGCAAAAAAAGGACCGAAGAAAGTTGTAAAAAAGAAAAAAGTTATTAAAAAAAGTGTTCCAGTGATTAAAATTCAACGATTGACTATAAAGTTGATGAAGGAATTGTCAACTAACTATGGGTTAGCTGTTCAAAGAAATAAAAATTCAATTGAGAACATGAGAAAGGAAATTTGGGCGGGGTACTATCGAAAAATTTCTACTGATGATGACCCGCAACATACATACTGTTCTAGCAACTGGTGTAAGTATCGTAAAGTTGAGGCAGCTAAAACCCTTGATACTTATAAACATCCTCCTCCTCTCGCTAAAGATGTCCAAGAAGTATTAAAGCCAGTGTACGAAGACCTGACAAAACCAGAAATGCTTGAAAGATGTTTAGGTGGCAACACTCAAAATAATAATGAGTGCTTCAACAAATGCGTTTGGGCTATGGTGCCTAAACATCTATTTAATGGTAAAAAAATTGTGGAAATAGCTTGTCAATTGGCAGCTTGTATATTTAACGAAGGTTTTGATCCAATACTAAAAATAATGCACGTTTTGGAGATAAAACTTGGCCCTATCGCAGTCAATTACGCTAGTCACCGCGACAACACGCGTGTGCGTTCAGCCAATCGTTTGAGCGGAGAATCTTTAAAAGAGGCCAGGACACAACGAAAAAAGGTTAGAGTTGAAGAAAATGAGTATTTTGAAGAAGCAGAAGGCATACTGTATGGTGCAGGCATCGCAGAATAAGGTAGAGTCAGACTTTTTAAAAATTTGTTAAAAGAAACTTTAAACGCGTTTTTCTCGAAACAACGTTTTTTCGGTTGGCGGGCATGATATCTCCGAAACTACTCAACCGATCCTTCTGAAATTTTAACCACATACTCTACACATGAATGGCTATCTCGCATGCTACAACCAAGTCAAAATATTAATTTTTACTATTTTTTTTTCACAAAAAACTGCGAAAAAAATCAACGATTTTTTTTTTTTCGAAAAATGGCTGTCATTTTGTTTTGCTTTCATAAAAATTGATAGTTTTAGCATACCCGATAGCCATTGTCATACTAAATTTAAAACCGTTTAATTTTTTTGTTTTAGACCACCCGTTCTCAAATTTCGATGCCCGCCAACAGCATACCTTTTTTTGACGGGTTCACGTTTGTCAGCCATTTTGGATGTCAAAAAACGTTAAAAACAATAAAAAAAAATTTTTTTCTTGTACTTCTAGAGTGTATTTATCATACCCAACAACTTTCATATGTATATGTATTCTACAAAGCCTAAAAAAAAATCGTGAAAATAGCCTTTTTTTTCGGCGTAGAAACCAGAATGAACCCTTAAATATATTATTCTATTTTTTCTATATTTCTATTTGTTATATATTTGTATTTGTTTATAACATTGTTTTAAATTTGTAACGAGATACTAAAAAATGTTATCTTTTAAACCTACTACGATATATATCAAAGGAATATTATGATTTCTTTAAGTCCTTTTCACACACACACAAAAAGTAGATGAGCAGTAAATTGTTTTTATCTTTTAAAGTTAAAATCAGAACGTTATAATCTTTAATTGTATTTATTACAATTAATAATCCCATTACATACATGCGCATCGGTCGGAAAGTCATATAAACAACATTTAATAAAGATATTTTGATAAAAGACAATGTGCCAGTATAAAGGTGAATCTCGAAGAGAACAGTGCATAGATCATATACTTCAAGCTTTTAGACAATAATAGATACTTCCATCGATTATTTAACAGTTATTTTAATATTTTAATACACTTTACTTACATTATAGGACAATTTAACCCTCGAAGTCGTCATTGCGTAGGGATGATTAAATAATTAAATTAGAATGAAAAAAATTCAAAAAGTAGAACGTTATAATCCTAATTTCGTATACATGCGTATATAACGTGATTCATGTAGTTAAAAAATGTTTTGAATCGCATAAATTATGTTTCTGAAGTGTTTAAGATATATAAAATAAATTGAGTATTGTTTTTTTCAATTTGAAGCATCTGAAATTATATTGAATGGAGTTAGGTCACTTCGAAATTTATAAAAAATTAAATTGTTTATTTTGACAATGGCCTAACTTCATTTATGGTTAGAAAACGCATATTATTCGCTTAATAATTGCCACTATTTTAATAGGAAATATAAATTTAAAGCCTGAAGATACACTTAAGCAGTATAACTACTCGTTGTACGTATATTTTTAATTGCATTGAAATGCAAATCGTTCAATATCTCGATTCGAACATAAATGGAGGTAAGCCACTTTCAAAATAGGCGGCCCATACATAATTATATTTTTCGTATACATTAATATACATCATGGAAACATTTATGCAAACAAAAAAAGTATTTCTAAAAAAAAAAAAAAGAATCCAATTTACATCAAAATTATATTTGTTCTAATGTATATATTCATAAATATAATTTAATATATTTATTTAATTTATCGAACTTTAAAATAATTCAAAGTTACTTTTCACCAAGATTCGATCTTCCTCTCTCTCTCTCTCTCTCTGTTTCTCTCTGTTTCTCTTTTTATATTTACTTTATTCTTCGTTCAATAACGGTGAATCCTTGCACAATATCATCGTCCTTTTTCACTCGACGTTTCCCATTTTCCGCGTACTTTGACAATCGACCGTAACGAAGCCACGTTAAGCGAGAAGAAAGAAAGATAGGGGGAAAAAAAAGAAAAAAAAAAGGAAAGATAGATAAAACGGAAAAAGAGAAATGCCTTCGACATCGCTCTCGTTATCGGAAAGTTTCTCTTCTCGCAAGTTACGCTCTACATTATTCCACGTAGATGTTAGGTGTCTACGAGAAAACATAAATCCATTCGACGATTCAATGCTTCACCATTCGTCGTCTACTCGAGGACTAGTATAAAGAAATCGTTATCGAATAATCGAACCATTGTCAATTTGTATGTTTTTTCTTTTTATTTATTTTTTTCTTATTTTTGACACAGTAATTTTGATTTTGATTTTGATTTTATTTGTATACATTTTTAAGTAGTACAAAATTTATTCGATCGTTTTTTACTTAATAACATATATAAATATTAATTATTATATAAAAATTGTAATTTATATATTATAATTTATTATTTAATAAATATATTTATTATATAATAAATATATTATAATACATAAATTATAATTTTTTAAATTTGAAACTTTCTTATAGACCAATATATGCATTTTATATAATAATAATATACTTTAACTATGATTAATTATTTCAATAAAACAAAATAATTGAAAAATACATTATTTCTTTTTGTTCATTTTTAAATAAATTATTTACATTTCCAAACACATACACACACATATATATATAATTATATGAATCATGCGTATGTGAAAATCTAGATACGTAAAATATGAAATCTAAATATTTTATTGTATATGTTCCAGGTTCAAAGATAATAGAGCTTATCCTTGGCCAGGTGGTGAGAGTTATTTTATCCTTTATCCGGAAAGCGCGAATCAAACAATTTACACGCAAGATGTTAGACCCTCGGATGCTGGACGTTATTCCTGTCAAGCGAGAAACGACACGACAATCTTGGAAGGTGACATCACCCTCACCGTACTTGGTAAGCTCTTCTTTTATTCTTCCTCCCTCTCCCACACCCCTTCTCCCTCGCATCCATCATCATCATCATCTTATTTATCATCTTCTTTTTCTTCTTCTGCTTCTTGTACGTGTTATTCTTCATAATTATCTTTTTAAGAATTTTTTTTCATTCAATTAACTGTTTATTACAATAAATTATTAGGAACATCATTAGAGAATAGAAAAATAATAAAAGGTGAACACAACGAATTTTTATGAGGTTTAACCCTTTTAGTGCTAAGCAATTTTTGCAAGAATGCACGAAAATTGCGGTACATATTTTGATTTCTTTAAAGGAAAAAATAATGTTGTCAAATAAAACACTCTCATTTAAACAAATATCAATCAATTTTAATAATTCTTTTTGTATTATAAAGAAAAAATATTAATTCTGATTGTGAATAAGAAAAAATAAACATAAAATTGTTTTTCTTTTTTTTTAATTAAAATTTATAAAAAAATAACTTAAATTTTATTGATCTTCTCTTATGATCAGCGCGTAAAGGATCATTTTGATTAGGGGAAGATCACTGACTCTTACATAAAAAATTTATGTATAACAACTATGTTTTGCCGCACAAATAGCGTGAAGGCCTTTCTTACAGCGAGCGCAAATAAGGAGCACCAAAAACACACTGAAACTCGCATCGCAAAAGCGCTGTGTCACGATTTTCGAGACAAACGATCGCAGCGCTTTTGCGCCGCGTAGCAGTCAAACGGTTAATACTGACCAATAAGCTGTGACGATCTTTTAAATTATTCACCTAAATTATGTCATTAAAATAAAACGATGAACGAGTATATTGTTTAAACATAGTTAATTGATTAAATAATTAATTTGGTTAATAGAAGTATTAAATAATATAATTTTCTTAAATACATTTTTGTAATAATAATTAATAATATTTTATTTCGCAGAATTTTCATGTGTATATAATAAACAATGGTTCGTATTTTATTTGAATAAATTTTTACTTCATCTCGGATAACAAATAAAAAATTTATGAATTTATAATAATAATAGTACAAATATACTTTTCTAACGTTATCTAACTTATATTACGTAAGTAAACGAATGGAAGATTTATTTCATTATTTTTTTTTTCAGGAATAAAAATAAAAAAGTAACATTTTGATTGAAAGAATACATAGCAAATATAGAAATCTCGATTATTCGAAATTATGTATATGGAAAAAGAAAGTATAAATAAAAAGAGAAAATAACGAGAGAAAAAAACAAATCTATACTCTTTCTCTGTATTTATCTTTCTTTCTCTCTCTCTCTCTCCTCTCTCTCTCCTCTCTCTCTCTCTCTCTCTCTCTCTCGTTTTTCTACTAGAAAAAAATGAATTTTCTTCGTGTTACTGGTCCAGCTTTATAGTATTAGACTTTTGCCTATCTCTGATACGACTAAAACCCTCCGGACTTTTTAACTCTCCAAAAGATATATATAAAGTTCTTGTGCGTTTTGTGCGAGGAATCATGTTACGTGGAAAAAAGGAAAATAGGATAAAAAAAAAAATAAATCGGAATTGCTGGCGGCACGAAAATGACCGAACAAAGCAACCAAACATATATATATACTATTTTCTGTCTATTCTTTCCTTGTCTCTCATTGTTTTTTTTTTTCTAATTTTTTTCCAATCTTTCAAAACTTGTAAATTTTATGCAATGTTTTTTTCATAAAATATTTTTCTTATATATCTTTTACATTTCGAATTAGATGCAAAAGTAAAAAGATTGAAAAATAAAAATAAACATGTGGTTCTTTTTTATTAAATATTTTATATCATTTTCATTAATTCATTGTTTTCGAAATATTTCAAATATTTTAGATAAGTTTTATTTATAAACACGTTTGCAACGTTGTCAAGGATATTTTTATTATTTTTTTTATTGTTATAACGAATACACATTTACGTATTATTCATATAAAAAGAATTACTCTCTCTCTCTCTCTCTCTCTCTCTCTCTCTCTCTCTCTCTCTCTCTCTAATATGAAACTATTTTCTAAGAATTATACACAGCGTATTAAAATATACGTTTTAAATTTCCTTGAAATATGCTTTTACAGATATAATAGAATATATTAAAAGGATAAAATTTTAATACAATATTCCTATAATACGACCTACATTCATTTATATTTCATAATACATATATATATACAATTATCGATTTTTATTCATCTTATAATTAGATTTATTAAAAAATAATTTTAAATAACAATATCTATACGAAAATTAAACTAGTAATATTTTTTATAAAATTTACACGTTTTCAGCTTTATTACATGATTTAAATTGCAAAAAAATAAACATAAAAAAAATAATAATTTTTTAATTTTTGTGTCTCTCTATATATCATTTATGTACTAACACACACACACACATACTTACTTCATCATAGTAGTCGAGAGATATGGTGTAGGCGCAGCCGGTGTATCAAATGACAGGGAGTTGCACGTTTTCACGGGGCAACAGGCATTACCGGTCGCTTCACGTCATAACTAGGTGTATCTATAGTCATATAAGCTACGTATTTATACATACACACATATAAATATATATATATATATATATATATATATATACACATATAGAAGCGCAGCGACCTTACGTAGGTGTAACTGACACACGGGGTGTGGGGGTGGGGGGGTTTCGTGGAAAAGTGCTCCCACATGCGCTTCTCGTGCGCAACTTCTTGCATTCGGAGAACGGCCATTTGCCTTTGCGATTATTATTTTATACATTATACCTACATACCACACGAACATATATATATCATAATATATACGGATCTTCAACCTTTTCTTTCTCTCACCCTTTTTTTTTCTTGTCCTTTTTTTTATCTTATTCACCTTTCACCTTCCATTTAGTTCACACACGTGACATTATAAAAGGTAAACCACGTATTAAGCATTATATAAATTATTGATTTTATCTTCGGTAATCTTTCGAAAGCATATAAGTGCATCGTTTAAATAGAAGCTTACTTTTATTACGAATTATTATTATAGTTTTGTGCATTAAAAAAAATAGTACATCAGTTCTACTATGGTTTATTTTTTTTTTTTTTTTTTGAATATTGCGTAACTAATTGTTTTTTATCGATAAAATACATTTTTAATGGTTTTCTAATAAAACATTCGTTATTATTTTTCTATATTTAATTCGACTATTATTATTCATCGTCTGTTGGATCGTTATTTTAAAAATACAATGTTTCTCGCCCCTTGTGGTTGTACACATGCTTTGAGCTAAAAAAATTTTCTAATTATTCATAAAAGAACAACAATATTGTTTGTTACAATATTAATTCGAAGAAAAAAAAACAAATGACAAAAAAGATTGAACAAATAACCCGGAATTTGCGATAAACTGTAATATTACGATAGCAGCAGGTTGTTTGGTATTGGTTGAATGAAAGGTTCAAATCATTTATGGTATTTGTTTGAAGCTTGGATATCGTTCTATTCGATAATAAACGTGCTGCTGCTGCTGCTGCTGCTGCTGGTGCTGCTGCCGCTGTTGCTGCTACTGCTGCCCTGCTATATCCCAGCAACATCGCGATGGAATTTCAAGCACGATTAAGCTCACAAATGATCGACCCTACTCCCTCCCTTTCACCTTACACCCTACTCTCTATCTCTCTTTCTATCTTTCTCTTTCGATCCTGTTGCACCATGTCGATTGCCGAACGATAATCGTTCCCAATCTAAATGCAATTTTGAGATCAGCCAATTACCAGCAGGACCCGATTTGAAAGCGTCGCGTTTAGTTTATCCTGGATGTTTCTCGTATTGCAAAGTTCAACGAATGCACTCTCTCGATAACAATGCATTCATTTATTATCTTTTACGAACGACCATTCTCGATAAAAATAATATATGTAGATTTATAATATAACGTTCTATTCGTATACTTGATTTGTCACTTTTTAAATCTAAATTAAATGATCCTTTTTTTATAAATAACTTCAATTAACCCTTTGAGTGGTGTATATATAGATATATATATATTTATAATATAACGTTTCATATACGTTTCGTATATTTCGATTCGATCCTTTTTAATTATTTATTCAATCAAAATGAAATGAAACGTTTTTCTTTTTATGACTTGAATTAACCATTTAAGTGGTGAATACTTTTAGCCGAAGTGTTTTTTTAGGGACGGAATAGTTTATTATTAGTGCTAAATTGTTTCTAATGTTTATTAATTAGATTCTAGTAATAAATTATATTTCATAATTCATTATAATAAATATATTATATTAATACATTTTCGTGTGGCAAAACTCAAAACAATAATCAATACCGAAAACCAACATTATATTTTACATTTGTATTTGATTAACGCATATATGCGTTCATAACAGTCAAAGGGTTAAAATGTAAACTTGACGAATTAATATTTAGAAAAGATACGTCACGAAAAATTTTGTTTTCTCTTTATGTTTTATCATTATCGTAATCGTCATCTTTATCGTCATATTGTACTAATTATTAAATACATTATATAGAGAATTGTAATAAACAAAAAAAAATTAATAAATTGTTGATTCAACGACCGTTCGTGTAATATATTTAGTATTAACGATGTTGAAACTTGTCCGTTGTAACATGATTATGGTTTCTACGAAATCGTTCGATCCTCATCATCATCATCATCGTTGTCATCCTCGTCTTCGTCTAAATATTTTTTATATATTTTTATTTTATTTATAAATTTCTTTTTCTTCTTTTCCATTTTTTTTTCCAATCTCGTCCTCGAGAATCATTTTTCACCAAGAAGAGACCAAGAAGAATATAACGAGAATGAATATGAGAAAAAGAGAAAGAGGAGAAGCATTCTCGATACGTTGTTACGAAAACTCGCGATACGTTTAATATTCATATCGAGAACTCGTTCGTTCGTTCGCTTATCCTGGTCTTTACTGTGTATCCTCACTCTTTTCCCTCCGATAAAACAACGCTTTCTACGAAGAGGATTCGATTGTCGTTTCTTGGTACTTTTATTTACATCCTTGTCACATATTTATATATGATACTTTATCGACGTTTACTTTGTTCAAACTCAACGAACAATTTGAATTTAACGCCGAAAAGATAATTCTCTTTTTTTTAAGTAAAAAATATCTATTTATTAAAAATAATACATAATATTATCTATGTGAATTAAACGAGATAATTAATATTCGTTAAAAATATAAATGATTAATATTAACCCTAGTAGCACAAAATATTGAAAAATATTGAATACATATGTATTTAATATTAAAAAGACATCGAATTTTTTTTTTAAGTGAGACAAAACGAAAAAATTAAAATAATAAAAGTATATAAATGATCAATTAATTTGACCGAAATATATTTGCATATCCGAGACGATTTTAATTTGTAAAATATGTGTTAAGTTATATTTAAGTTACCTATTAATCCATTTTTCTTTTTAAATAAAAATTGTGTGATTTAAAATCCATTTTTCGAATTTAATAAAGTTTCAAAATTGTATATTAAATTTTGTCCATTCGAAAGTCTTTATATCTCATTAATGAGACGAATAAATAGATAAAGGTTAATCCTATCTGCTACGAAACTGATTTATTTCCGATATTCGTATTTAATAATATACTCACCAGACGTATATCTTTCCTTTTCTCTTCTTTTAATTATTTTATATCTGAAAAGAGAGAAAGAGAGAGAGAGAGAAAATTATCGAAGCGAGCCAAAAATAAAATTGAAAAAATTAAAAAAATGTTCTGTGAATGTTCGTTATAATTGTCGTTAATTTCTACTATTCTAAACTTATTATTACATTTATATAATAATATAATATTATTGATATATTAATATATTTATTATTCCTAGAATAATCATTATGTTTAGTATTACGAATTTAATATCGTACTTATATTTATTTTTTTTTCAATATTAACGAACAGAACAAAGTTACATTTTTAACTATTAAAGAAAATGTTATATGTAAATGTACAGAAAGAATTATTCTTTCACATTCTATTTTCTTTTTTCCGATTAAAAGCATTGATATAGTATTTCAACATCATTTTTATTTATCATCGGTTACATCAGCAGAGAGAAAAAGAACAAAGCAAAAATTCTACTAAATGTAGAAACGTTAGCATAACTTAATCGGTTTTTTTCCTTATCTTATCAAAATCTACGATCTCTCTTTTCTACTTCATCGTATAGATCGAAAAAGTTTTGAAAAGTTTAAAGAAATGATCATCCAGTAACCGGTAGACACATAAATACATGCAAATATCTATAGTGAGTTCAAAAAATATTCAGACAATGTTCATTTATCATTTATTTCATAAAATTTAATATTTACAAAAAAAATAGTAAATGTAACACTTCGTGGCGTTTATTTTAAAACACGTCTCAAAATCAGTCTTTGTTAGCTATACTTTTTATAATATTTTTTTAAATATTTCATTATACTTGCTCATATTTATTTTCGAGTCTATGTTTTAATTTGTTTTTTTGGGTTTTAACATTGAAAACGTTTGAACTATCGGAATTTGTTTTCTAAATTCGTTTCATAAATTTTCAATGAAATTTAAAATCCGATAATTGTAGTTGGACGGAAATTATAATTCAAACAATTTCTACGCATGGTAAAGAATTTGTAACCAAACTATATAGTATTAATTATAAAATATATATAAAAAATAAATATAAATATAAATTTGAAAATGACTGATTATTAACATGCCAATGAAATCGATGCAACATTTAAATAAAAAAATATAATCAATTACACATTTGATAAACAATTGAAATATAAAGTCAACAAATTAAACATGAGAGTCATTGTATATATTTATGTAAACGTATAAGTAATATATAAACAAGAAAAATAAAAGTATATACAACGTTGGACGACTTAGGTCGTCGTTAAAAAAGCATCTTCGAGTGCGGAAGGTTACTTTTACAAAGCAACCGGTCGTGTCGCGGAAGAAGTACAATCGCATCTTCCAAAGCGTGTGTACAAACTGAGGCTTGAAACGGATTCTCTCTCACACAGCTGGTTTGAAAGAACGAACGAACTCTTAGCACGTACAAATCGTACGCTCATGTGTGCATCCTGTTGCTGCTGCTGCTTCTCTGCCCGTTGCATTTGCTGTGTTGCAATTTGTTGCTTGGTAATATCATACAAGTGTGAAAAAGACAGATACGTGAAATCGTACGTATACCGTTCGATGTACTATGAAACAAATAGAAAGAGAGAGTTAGAGAAAGATAAAAACATTGTTTTCCAATATTTCTCGAAACACACATATACATATATATTTTAATTTAATATATTAGGTAGGTATAATATTAAATGATTACATTTTGTAATTATTTTTATTATATAAATTACATTTATATATATTATATATATTCTTATAAATATTAATATAAATTATATTGTTAGATTCTCATTGATTTTAAATGAAAATGTAAAGAAATAGTTTTTTTGGAAAATTTAAATATTCCTTTGTATATTAATATATATATATTGTAATAACAAATTTGTTCTATTATTTAAAATTTTTTGTATTAATTTAAAATTTCTCTCTTTTTCTTTATCTTGCGATAAATATCGAAATAGATTAAAATAACTTCTATATATTATAAATTGAATGATATTTGTTACTTTATTATTCATTAAAGTTGACAAGAGATTTTATACCGATTTTCAACGTTCGTTCAATATGTAATAATAATAATAACAAAATAATAATAATAATAATAATAATAATAATAATAATAATAATAATAATAATAATAAATATATTTCCTATAGCTAATACATATCGCAATACATAAAAGTAATTAATACGTTTTAATTTACATGTTATTACAACGATATTTGCCAATTTATTTTCAATTGGAATTTATAATCAATTCGATGTTTTCGTGCTTTTAATCGCAACGTAACATTTATTAATATAAATAATAATATTAATTATTGATTTGAATAACGTATATATATAAATTGATCGTTAGAGTGAAAAGGCGTAGGGACGATTCAATTAAACCATTTATACTAACTCATCGTAAATTGTCGAGAAAGAGAAACGAATCGTGCGTTCTTAAAACGGAATCGATATCATCCAAGCTAATTGCATTTCCTACACTTTGTGCTTATCTCGGCGTGCTTACAAAGCGTTTTTTTAAGTAAAACGCATGAGCGTAAGTCAAGCAGATAAAACTTTTTGTCCATACATATATACATGTATACATTCATATATGCGTCTGTTATAAGTGATAACAATAATCTTTGCTTTGTCATTTTTTGCGAAATTTCTGTACGATAAAAAAATTATTCGTCGGTTATATTATCAATGTGGTAATAAAGGAAAAAAAAAACATTTTTTTTTTAACGGAAAAAAAATAAAAAAAAAATTAAAAATATGAAAGAAAATATATTTTTAAAATAATTATTACAGATACAATTCATGTTTAATTTTGATTATACCTTTAATATTAAATACAAATAAATAAAATGATCGTTTGGAAATAAACAGGGTGACAGGGTGAGTCATGGAAAATGGCATTTTAAAAAATAATTTTTAATGCAGAATTCGATTCTTTATCAGAATACAGAAAACAAAATTAGGCATTCCATTACAAATCTCATAAAAAAATGATCTTGGAAAAAAATTTTCATTTAACATTACATCTGCTCCCGTAATATAGTTTAACTATGCAGGAAATATTTTGTTCATGCAATGTATATTTTACGAGTTATTTTGAAACGTCACGTTACGTGACTTACCCCCTGTATATTTAAAATATTCGATGAAAAACCCTGTGTGCTGCTTGAATAATGAAGATAATGAATAATTAATATTTCAATAAGATTTTGTATCAAAATTTATTTTACAGTTGTAATGTTAATTAACGCACGTAAACATGAGTCAATTGTATATTTTTTTTTTTTTTCAAGGAAAAAAACTATAATAATGCAATTCTATAATAGAATTGACGAACGCATAATAGTTGTAAACATAATTATTATTCGTTATTCTCGAAATTTTTTGTTTTATCTATTAAATTTTATTTCTTATTTGTTTTTGTTTTTTGTAACAATTCAATTAATCACATGTAACCTCTCAAACGTTATTAAGAGATCTTTTAGAAGAAACGTCATGGAAAATTCGTGCAAAATACAATATATCACGTGAACGCGATAAATCACGAAACAATTTCTCTTAGCCAGACACACGCGCACGGAGTTACGTGTGTTCTACAGAGTGTAACATAAAATCTAAACGATTTTTCTAAATTTAAAAAAAAAAAATAAAAAAAGGAACAGAATGAAATTGAAAATCAAAATTTCGAGACACACGGAAAGAGATAAAAGAATAATTGGTTATTAATTGTTTTATGAAATTATAGATAAAAATCTTTGAAGAGTGTTCGATATATCGATATAATACTATCTTACTCAACATTAAAATTAAATCGATTAATAAATAATTATCATCATAAATAAATAGTTCGTAATAATAAAATGATAATTAATAATAAATCAAGTCAGACGCGTAACATAAGTCGAATATTTTACATAGTATTGATTCATAAAAAATTATTTTTTTTATTATTACTAAAAAAAAGAAAATTTGTTTTTATTTTATATTTCTTTTATAGATCGATAGAACGTTTATGAATCATGTTCGTGGTAAATCGATAATCTTGTTTTCTCGTGATACAAAACTTACGAGGTAGGGCAAATTAGCGATATAATATCCAGTTTGTAGAAAGATGAGATAAAAGCTTTTCAGATGAAGCTAAACTGTCGTCTTTGCGGTAATCTAATCTTTACTAGGAAAAACTAGGGTTCACGTTATCGGTTAAACGAATGCTGCCAACACACGATTCACTTCGTTCTTCGGCTTTGTGTACATGTGTACATGCATACACATGCATACGTATACATATATATATATTTTCTTTTTCTTCTCTTTCTTTTCTCTATCTTCTTGCATTCGTAACTCATCCTTTAGTCGAAGGTTTAATACCTGGAACATGCGGTACCAAAAGAGATAGCGAACGTTTTCTCTGGTCAGACACACACTCGACCTCGACCTTTTCGATCGCTCTTATCTTTCTTCCATTCTTCTCTTATTCCCCCATTGTACTCGCAAATTTCTATAGTATTCTTCCCCCCCCCCTCTCTCTCTCTTTTTCTCTTTTTTTATTCTTTAGAATTCTTTAAATTTTTATCCATCTAAATGGAATAAATATTTTAGAATCGTGTAAAATTTTATTTACAAATTGTGTATAGAATAAACATGCATGTATAAAATAATTTTCTTTTTTTCATTGTATTGTTACAAACTGAAAGTAAAAAAGGAAAACTATTTGTCTAATGTTTCCTTTTTTTTCTGTTAAAATCCATTTGAACGAAGTAATAGATAAATGGAGAAATCTCTTGTTTAAAAAATCTTTTTTTTTCTATATACGTAAAAAAATAAGAAAATTCATTGTAGTTATATATATATATGTATTTTTTTTATGGGACAATCGTAGAAATGATCATCCTACTTTTCGCATTGATATATTTAGAGAAAAATTGAGATATGCGAATTGAAATTGAAAAAAATTGAGAATCATTCTCGTTGAAGATCGAATGAAAATGAAAGATAGAGAATATTCGATTTTCTTTTCGATGAAAATCCTGTACTTTTCGATCCCTTTCTCGATCGAATCAATCCTCGGTGGCTTTATTTGATCTCTTCGAAAGTTTGTTCTTTTATCTTCCTGTTCGGAGAGTTTCAAGCCCTTTGAAGGGAGAAAGAAAGCTACCGGATTTCCACACAAAGATCGATGATGATCTTTTTCATGTAATTTCGAGCGTAAATAAATCATCTAGAAAACATTAAAAAAAAAAAAACAGAAAACCGATACGATAAAATAAAAAAGAGACAATATAAAAAATCACTTTTTTTTGAATTGGAAAACGCGTTTGACATTCTTACAAATCTTCGTATTTTCCGAATATACAAACTATGCGCTTTTATTTAAATTCCCATAGAAAAAATAAAATGAAATAAAAAGAAAAATCAAATCTACAAATTTAATAATAATAATTTGGTTTTTTGTTTACTTTTTTTTTTGTGTTCATTATTCTCACAAATTATATATTATAATCTTCATAATATCGTTAACCCTTTGAGTGTTGAATACTTTTACCTAAAATGTTTTGTAGGAAGAATAATTTATTACTAACCAGATTCTAATAATAAATTATATTTAATAATTTAAGTTTTGTTTTTCTAAATATAATTTAATTAATTAATTAATTTTATTAATTAAATTATTTTACATGAATATTAACAAACACGTATATGCTTTGGACGATAAGGTTAGTAATTTTTACCAAACGCATATGTGCGTCCATAGCACTCAAAGGGTTAATTATAATTAAAAAATAAAACATTTTTCAATCAGAATTTTTATTCTGACATTTTGAGTTTTATCGAATGTACAATACAACGGTGAATTCTTTCGTTAATCTTTTTTTCTTTTTATTTTTTTGAAAATAACATTTTAAATCTACTAGTCGAGTAACTAAAATAATACGAGTTTATGAGAAAAATAGTGGAGAATAATTCGTGGACATACCTCGACGAGGTGAAAATCACTTCTTAGAAGTACGCAGTCCAAATTAATCTCATTAAAAAGTTTACCGCATTAGCTTCCTTGCCCTGGCCATTATTTTCTTGCGTATTTACGTTGGAAAGAAAGAAAGAAAGATAAAGATTAAGATTAAGATTAAGATTAAGATAAAGAGAGAACGAGTAGAAAGATCTTCAAAGTACGTTTTTTTGTAAGAACTCGCAAAACGATGAGTTAACTTAATCGCACTGTGTCATTGTCACCAAAATTATAGTAGAGTTTTGTTGCTACACAACTACTATTACTTCTTCGTTGTATTATGAATCGTTTAGTGGTTTATATATATGTATAACAAACCAAGTAAACCACCTTCATTTTAATTTAAATCGTAATTAGAATTTAAATGCACCTCGTGTTTCCGTAACTTCTAATTTTCAAATAAATTTTGCTTCTTTTTTTCATTTTATATTTTATTCTTTCTTACGTTTTTCTCTTTTTATTCTTATTTGCCAACAATATAATTCTCGTCGTAATGCAATATTGATGCACTAATGTTCGAACGATTAATAGTATAAAATCATTTTAATTTGTATAATTGAAATTTAATTTACACGGAAGCCGAATGGGAGAAAATCTTCCACGTAGTGTAAAAATAATTCTAAACAAAAATAAGAATTACAATAATAACAATAATAATAATAATAATAATAATAATACAAAAATCATTCTGCAAAAGTACACAAAATTATTTATAACTTTGTGTAAGGGAGACGTGAAAAAAATTCGTAAAAATATTTCACTATGGAAAAAAAGAAATAGACGAATGAGTAAAATAAAGTAATGAAAGTGGAAAAAGAGGATGGTAAAAGGGGAGTGTAGAAAAACAAAAATAAAAATAAAAAAAAAATAAAACGGGATATGAAATTCGTCGTTTGTTCGCGAAAGGACTACGCGTAGATAAGCGGATAAACTTTTTTCGTGGTAATTAGTGAAACGAATAGGAATAACGACGACGAGAAGGGCCGAAGTTGAGCAAGCCTTTACATAACCAACCCACTAACCTTCTCCACCCCATGAGACTAAAACCCATTAGAGTGACTTTCATATTTTTTTGTTTAGTTTCTTGTTCCCGTTGGAATTTTGTTTCACTGTTTTTTCAAATTATCATTCATTCATTCTCTCTCTCTCTCTCTCTCTCTTTAATTTTCTCGTTTTACCATTCGTTCGACACAGAAATTTATTTTTCAACAAAATTAAAGTTCAACATAGTAAAAATTTATCTTTAAATAGACAAAAAAAAAGAAAAAAAGATCATTTTAAAAATATCATTCGATTTTCAAATTTCCTTAGTTTTCGTAAATCTGAAGATATTTCAAAATGAAACTCGATAATTAGACAAATGAATTATATAATTTTATACATTTATCTTTTTCTTACTATCTCTTTATTATTTCTTCGTCTTTCTCGCTTTTATCATTATAATTTCGATTTAAAATGAAAGGAATGGTGGAAAAAGGAAAGGTATTCATGAAAATTGGATCAATCTAATTTCAAAATTATTGTCAAAGACTCTTCCGGATAAATTTAAACTTACCGACTTGTTTATTTCCACAGTCTAACTAATTTTACTTTACGTTCAAAAATTAATATCAAATATTTCTGCTTACTACGAATTAATCAACAAATCAATTCGATTAACGAAACTAAAAATACAAAAAATAATGTTATATACATGTATAGTATACTGTGTATATATCAGAAATGTACTTTAAAATTTTTCTAAAAAATTTACTTTAAACTTTACGATAAACCTCTCTCTCTCTCTCTCTCTCTCTCTCTTTCTTTCTTTCTTTCTCTCGTTCTTTATTCTTTTATTCTCATAAAGAATATTTCTTGATTAAGTACTCCTCCCGTTTGAAAATATCGTCGAGTAGCAAACTCTCGTTGAGTTCATAAAACTTTGATTCGTTAGAAAATCGATCTTACGTATATACATGTATATATACTTTCATGCATACGTTCATATATATACATACATATATGTATGATACATATATATATGCATACATATGTATATACATACATTTACATAGACATGCATAAACGTAAGTAGTGATTTATATTTAATGAGGACCGAACTGAAAATCTATGCGAAAAGATGTAACGGGTGTTTTCTCGTGAAAAGTATTCTCCCGTTTAATTTCAAAGTTGACTACGGTGGATTTGTTTCCACGAAGGTAGAACATACACGATTGCATCTGTTAAATTCTCACATTCATTAAACATCCGATCGAACTTGTATCTTTAACGTCTATCTAAAATCTATATGTGTAAACACATACACACATATATATATATAGGTAACACGAGTGTCAAAGATCGATAATCGAGTCAAAAGCTCTTGAACTTTGCTTCGTTGTTTCTACACCCTACCCGTTAGATAGAACGCCTCGATGATTTTCTATCATGTTACCTCTTCTACTTGTTCCTTAGACTTATTATATACATGTATATGCTAGTAGGATGTGTGTTTAATTTTCGATCGAAGTATGTCGACAAATTGTTATTATATTTATACATAAATATAATATATAATATATAATATAGAAATATATATATAAATATAATTTCGATATTTCTAGAATATTTGTTTAAATTATTTCTAAATTTTTTTAAAAGGAAAAATATGTATATATACATATATGTATATATTATACAAATTTAAATATAAACTTCTTTAAAAATAATCGAATGTAAGATTAAACGAAAACTTCGTTTAAGTTCTCGAAACGATTTTCCTCATATTTTATAAATTTCTTACAGCTATCTATCTTAATATGATTTTACACACAATTTAATGTTTAAAACTTTTATATATATAGCTTTATACTTCCAAGAAAAACATTTGTTAAGCATTAAGTTCTTTAAATTAGAGATGATTTTATTACAACCCTACACATGCCGAACTTAAAACTTTTCAACCTTCCTCTATGTATTAAATAGATTACATTTTTATTATATATATTACTATATACTATATATTACTTCCATTTGTTCTATGTAAATTTGAAAAAAATCTTAATTCAAATTTTCAAAAATCATAACAAAAATGTGCACTCTTCTGCATAATAGGTTCTGAACTTTTCAGCAACTTTTCCTATACGTAAGAAAACTGTACTTTTTTAATACATATAAAATACTTTTATACATTCCATGTGTGTAATTTTGATTTCACACATTTCTCAACTTATGAGCTTAATAATGAGTATAATTCTATTACAGTCCTCCACATGCTGGACTTAAAACTTTTTGGTCCTTCGCTACGTGCTTATTTGGTTCTGCAACTTTGAAAATAATATTCCTATTGCAACGAATAGTTTAAATGACGAGCTTAAACTATCGTTGAAGAAGTATATATAGCAATCCATGTAAATTACGTATTATATAATTAAAGATTATATACCTTTCGAGTGCAAAAAGTTAATATCTATGTATATATAAATGAAAATTTCATATATATATAAAACATTATATATATATATTGTTTTTGAATTGTAAATGGAAAATAAACTAAACAAAAATTATGACAAATTAACAGAAAAAAAGAGAGAGAGAGAGAATGAAGGATAAAAACAAAAACACAAAAAAATGCGAATTAATCGTCAAAAGCATTCTTTCTTTCGTGAATGAATACGCATGTATTTGTTATGTTTGAATCGTACTAGGAGACGAGTAATTGTGTGGTCTCTTGTGAATTGAAAGAGCTAGGATTGCACGTGTCTTGGCACCAAGCATTTAGGGTTAAACATCGCTCAAGGGGTTTCTTGTAGGCGTGACTACAAATGCCAACCACGTGCTACGTTTTAATAAAATGCATCCTTAAATTCTACTACGATTAATAGAAAGACAAAAAAAGAAGAATAAGAATAAGAAGAAACCCTAGTAGCATAAAATATTGAAAAATATTAAATACACATGCATTCAATAGGGATTCTACTAGGGAAAGAAACAAAAAGATTTTAATTTTGTTTTCTTATTTTCTATATAAAAGTTGTTATTATTAAAAAGATGAAAAATTTTTAAATAATTTTTGTTTTGTCGCTAATAATCCCTGTTGATTGATGCGACATTAAATAAAGCTACGTAAAAAAAAATTTTTGTTTATTTTTTTTTTGTAATTACGTATAATCTTTGTTCAATGTTATTCTAATGATAATGAAAATAAATTGTATCTAACAATGATCAATTTTTGTTACTTATTAATCAAGTAATTCTTTTAAAATTAAAAATGTGATTTATGTAAATGTTACATAAAATTATGACAAAGAAGTAAGAGAATGAGAGATAGAGAAATTGTAACTTCAATAATCTAATCCATACATCTTCTCTTACATTGAGAAATTCGATACCGAATTCTATGGCACTGATTTAATCTTTGTTAAAACCGCGAAAGTTCGTGCACGTTGAAGGGTTCCTCTGTTCGCCCTCGAATATTCCGATATTTAGCCACGAATAGTTTCGAAACATACACACCCACATGTACTATCAAATATTCCAATAAACCGTGTCGTATTTCTAAGCTGTTTGAAATTCACGTTTGTCGAATACGAAATGTTTTGTTTGTTTGTCTTGAGATCTAATTCATTAAACAAAAAAAATATCTTTTACGTTTTCATCAATTATTCATATTATCCATTTATTTTTACTCAATTTCTTCCATTTAAATTATTTGTTATATGATTATAATTAAATTATTCTTATTTATATTTTAAATGTTTGATAATGTTTGAAACGAGTCGAGGATACATATATATATTAGGGTGGGTCAAAAAAATGATCAAACTTTCATGTGTACTGATTTCTGTCTCTGAATATCTTTTGAACGCTTAATTTAATCGCCAAAACATAAGACACCATTTTTATAGAGCAGTTAATTTCCTACAAAAATTTGTATTGCGCACTTTATAATACTCATTTATTGTCGAGTTATAAAATTCATAAACAAAAATGAAATTTGTCTTAAAATAATCAAATTTAAATCTTCAATATCATTCAAATGGTGAGGTTTACGGAAAAAATATAAGATACCTTTTTTGTAGAGCATTAAATTTCCTACAAAATTCGTCTAGAACATTTTTCTGTACAATCAATAAATAATGAAGTATGAATTTTATTCTATTAGACTGAAAAAAAAATAAAAAACTGCGATGCGGATGATCTTCCTATTAAAATTAAAAGCTCATATTTGGTGAGAATTGTTTTAAGGTATCTAGCAACCCATTTTTCCGTGGCACTTGAAAAAAAAAATTCATTTTTTTTTTACCCACCCTAATATATATATATTCAAATTTGTGTTTCCAAATACTATTTTATTTTTCATTACCTGTGATAGTATCTACTATTATTGATATAAGTTCTCATGAAGAAGGAATTGTACTTTTGATAAAAATAAAATGTTAAAGTATTACGAAAAATAGATACTTGTGCAACTCTGTTAAAATCGATGTCGATTTTAATGTAAAAGAATCTACCGTAAGAAAATGGAAGAAAATACTGAGGAAAATAAAAAAAATAAGTTGTATCAGAAAAATTTACCGATTTTTTTAAATCGAGTTCACTGGTATTTAGAATAATTTATGGCCTCGTAATAAAACAAAAATTTAGCAGTATAATAAAAGTTTGCGTATAGAAGCACTATTAAAATGGCCAATTATTAAAGCAATAAAAATGTACACGGTTAACAATATATGACCATATAAATACTATTTTACATATCCAATACAATATATTCTTAAATATACATATTTATGTTTGTTTCTTTTTTTTGTATATATATAAAAAGACACTACAGAAGACAATTTTATTTTGCATATAAAAAAGGTGTTTTTAAACACCTTTGAACACCATTGGACGTTTGTCGTTTGTCTTTCTATCACGGTGGTTAATCAAGGTTCTACTGTATAGATATACATATTTATACATATATTTCTTTATAAAAGTATTTCATACTTTTTCATATATGCTATATTATACTTGACGATATACTAAAAGTCACAAAATCGTATTAAATATAATATCTTATGATTGATCTCATAATATAAATAATTTTCATCCAAAATTGAAATCATACAATTCTATTTTTCTTAATTTTATCTATTGTTATAATAATTGACGCGTTATATTTTCAAGAGAACAAAACAAACGGTAAAACTTCTTTTTCTTTTTTTCTTTCAATATCTTTCAAATAAAAAATGGATTTAGAATAAAAAAAAATGAATTATATCGTTATTTTGCTTGCGGTTTCAACCTTTCTTTTTTACATCCGTGTTTAATCTTTCTACAAGTTTTATCTCTTGTTTTCTCTCTCTCTCTCTCTCTCTCTCTCTCTCTCTCTCTCTTTCTATTTATCTTTTTACTTCCCTCTCGCTTTCTCAATTTTTTTTTGTTCATTAACTGCTTTGGAATACAACGAAATCGAAGATCACATATTTCCGCTTGAACGCTTTCGATGGATTATATATCGCAAATTCCATTTCTCCTGCATTAAGCCCTTTCGAAAGCATTTCTGATATCGATTCGATGGCTTTTTAAATAGTTAATCGCATCAGAATTCCATTAGAACGAACGAGTCTATTCTTCGAACTGAAATATCACAAATGTGAACATCCTTGTGTTGAATAAAATTACAACCTGTATACGCATAACGGTGTAACGAAAAAGATACAGGAATAATAATATCTCGTAATAAATAGATTTTACAAAAAAAAATTCTAAAAAAATTTTGCATTAGGAAATAAGAGAACAAATCTTTTTTTTTCATAACAATTCGAACTAGTAAAATTTAATCGTAAAATTGAAAGTAAAAGAACTTAGCATGAGATTATATTTTGATAAAAAGATTCTACTAGAAATAAGATTTAGCTAATTAATAATTTTTTTATGCTAATAGAATTTTATTACGTTTACATTTATCATTTTAACGTTTTGTTTTTATTTACAATAGCACGTCCAGCATAAATTACTTATAATTCTCGGCTGCGAATTAAATTATATTTTTTTCTATTAATAAAAAAAAATAAAAATTTTAATAAAAATAAATCTAAATAAATAGATATTTGCTATAATAGTTAAAATAAATAAATAAAATGACGAAGGGATAAAAAGAGAAGGAAGGAAGAAAGGATAGAGAGATAAAGATGTAATAAAATTAAATCAAATGTCGTATTATTTACTTCCAAACGTATTTATTTAATTTGCACAAGTAAAATAGTCAAATTACCTTAAAACATTTCTCTCTTCTCCGTTTATTTCAATAGGAAAATAAGTCCTAGTTATTCTAGAAACATGTTTCTATTTGTTTCTGTTTTTATTTGCTTTAAGGTGAGGAGCCAGTTGGATACTTGGGGAAACCATTACCCACTTACAAACCAGCATCGCAATTGGTTCCTTTGGGTGATGCTGCAAGGTTATTTTGCGAAGCTTATGTTGGTAGAATAAGACTACCTGATGCCAAAAATTCCGTGATCTGGTCGAAAACCAACAGCAACGTAACATTACCAACTCATGGTAGGATAGCACAGTATCCGGTATCAAGGTAAGTCCCTTCCCATTAAATACGAACCTCTCACATGCCAAATTAATTAACCCGAAAACCAAAAAAACGATACAAAAAATTAAAAAAAAATTGATACAGTAATACATTATACATCATCGGATTCTAAAAAATTCTTCTTATTTAGTAATGTTAATATTAACAAAGTTGAATATCGATTAATTCCTTTAATAATAACATTTTTCTAAAACTCTAAAATTGAAATTTTTCGTTTTACCTTGTACCACGACTCTTGTATACATATTACCTATCATACGCGAGTTAATTTTTATAAAAAAAATAATTTTAGTCAAGCGTGGAGTATATTTTCATAAAATATAAAAAAAAATATTTTTTAATTTATTAAATTTTATTAACAAAATATTCCACGGGGATATAAATATGAATAATAATAAACGTACAAGTGAAAATCTCTCTTACCATTAATAAATTTTACTTACATCATATAATACTGATAAATATTAACAACGGTTTGTGTGTGAATATAATTTCTAATAATATCAAAATTTTATTTCCAAATGAGAAAATAAATAAAACTCTTTTTGTCTCTATATTTATATTTATATTTATACTATATATATGCATATCCTTCATATGTAATATAGATAGGTAGATAGAAATGGAAAAAGAAAGAAAGAGAATGAAAGTAAAAGACCTAAGAAAAGATGTCTCGTATAGCAATCGTTTATTTTGCCTATCGTTCGAGCTGGAACTATCACTGGGAACGATACTCTAAAATGTAGGAGAATACGAAGGAGAAAACGGAGATTGCAAAGTTACGAGCTAGGAATAGAGAAAGAGAAAAAGAGAGAAAGAAAGAGAGAGAAAGAGAAAGAGAAAGAGAAAGAGAACACGTTGGGGTGGCATTTAGAGGTGCAGTATTGCCTCTATATGCCCTGAGCAATAATTCATACGTCCGAGACACACGAAGTTTCAGAGTAGCTAAACTCCTATCGAGTTTATATAAGCGTGCGTGTGGTATATATATATATACCTATTTCTATCTATCCATCTATTATATTTATGTATATGTATATGTATACATATACTCTCTCTCTCTCTCTCTCTCTCTCTCTCTCTCTCTCTCTCTCTTTCTATCTATATATGTATTCTCTATCCATGTATTTATGTATCTATGTATCTCTGTCTCTCTTCATTGCAACCAAGCTTGCCTACCTCAGCTTCCAACGAGTTTCCAACTCCAATCGTGAACGCTTTCGAACGGTTTATAAGCTCCTTCTTGCAGTAAAGATATCGTTTCATAGACGTTTCAGTTTATATACTTCTACTACTTTTTAGTATTATTTTTTTGTCATCGTTCATTTTTTTATATTATTTCTTTTTTTGTATCTTTATATTATAATTTTCTTCTTTTTTTTTTTTTATTACAAATATCAATTTCAAAAGAATAAATTATTATAATTTTGACAATTGTTAACACGTTGAGCGCCACGTCAGTCATCGGTGGCTGACACTAGACTTTCCATTTAGGCCGCGTCCGTCATGGGTGACTGACACGTTCAACAATTTTTTTCAATACAAAGTAACGCCTGTGGCCTGACGAGAATTTCTCTAAGAATTTGCATGGCTTTGAACGTGTAAAGTAATATTTTTTTCAAATGTAAAATTTATTATTTTTTAACTGCACGAAGAACAAGGAAAAAGAATTTCTAATGTTATTAATAGATATTATATAAAAAAAAAAAAATAAAAAAAACAAAGAGAAACTTCTAAGAAATTTATGGAAAAAATTAATTCAAGGATAATAGAATAATGTTTATAATTGTAATTGTTAATGAGAGAAGGAAATAAATATTCATAGATACTGTTGCGTGGTGATAGCGTAATTTTGTGTGTATTACGCACGTGTTTGATGCCTCTTACGTCACTGTCGTAAACATTAAACACGAGAGTTCTGTTGATGACATGGACTGACTGTTATATAAGGGTACGTTACGAGAAGATCGGTTCCACCACCGATGTAAAGTCTAATTTCTACGTGTACAACATTTGGTGAGAGAGATGCTACTACACGTCCGCAACATATCTAACTATTATACTAATTAAGGTAAAACGTTAGATACGACTTTAATACGTGAAGGAATTAAAGATAAAAGTTTATTCATTTTGTTGGTTTAATTTATTCATTTGAAATCAATTCATTGGAATACAACTAAGAAGAGGGTGGGGATGTAACGATTTTATTAATTAAGAAAATTCAACCTCGTTCGAATTTTGTAATATTTCCAATTTGAATAAACTTCTTCTATTGTTGATAAAAAGTAACGTTAATAAATTCGTGAATAGGGAGGGTGGAGGGAGGAAAAAAATAAAGAAATATCTCTTTTTCTACTTACTTATAAAAAGAACAATGTGAAAATATCTTGCGAATTTTCGCATCCCTTTCTCTCGATTGTTTTTAAGCTTTCGTGGGAAAAAAGTTGCGGACAATGCTAGAGTTTTTCTTTCTTTCTCTCTTCCTCCCTCTTACTCACTCACACACAGACACACAGTTGGAGAGAGTTACGAAAATAAAAATAAAAATGAATAAAAAAAAAAAAGGAAAGGAAAAAAAATGTACAAAAAGGGAGAGAAGGAAAGAAGTTGTCGATCCAATGAGGTCAGAGATCGAGAATGCTCGGACTGTGCGAGAGAGAGAGAGAAAGAGAGAGAGTTGAAAGATAGAAAATTTATTTAAAAACTCGCTAAATTATACTGAAACTTCTCGGGCAGAAGTTTTACGTTGTTACGCAAAATTTCAACCACCGGAAGATGATGGACTATTTTTTATTTTGACTTATTTTCTCTCTTTTTGTTTTTTCATCCCCCTCTTGTTTTTCATCAACGTAAAATTTACTCAATTAAAATCTGATGGAAACTAACTCAACGATAGAAAATATTTGTTAATGTAATCGAATGATTATGAACAAATTATTGAGCCCCCCTCTACCTCAGACATACTCGTATTGGCACATAAAATTAACTTGTGCAATTATTAAAGTATACAATCGTATTAAAGTATCAAAACATAAAATGTATAAAATTTCTTCTGGTCCCATATTATAGATAGATATTCAATATAATTATTAAGTAAATTTATATTATATATATATATATATATATATATATATATATATATATATATATATATAAAGTTAACTATTGATTACAAATACTGATACAATTATACAAAAATTCTATAAGTTAAAATAAATTAATTTCTGTCTTGTCTTCATCCTTGGTTATATAAGTAACGATCAAAATTACAGTCAACATTTTTATTATAAAAAAAAAAAGAAAGAACGACAGAATGAAGAAACTTTTGGTAAATTTTTCAAAATCTAATTGAATCGTTTTAATCGGTAAATAAAATTTGTATGTATAATAAATACAATTGTTCTTGTTAACCCTTACAGTGCTGAATACTTTTAAATAAAGTGTTTTGTAGGGACGGAATAATTTATTATTAGTTTGACTATTTTCATTCATTTTCATTAATATTTTAAGTTTCTTAATATATATTTTCATATGACAAGACTCAAAACAACAATCAATACGCAAACCAATACTACATTGCCATGAACACTTGCTGTAAAATATTAGGTTGGTGCATATGAAATGTCGGATTTACACCTTGCCAATTTCAGAAAAATGTCGCAATATCGTTGTATGGTTAACTTCCATCCTAGTAGCAAGTTCCCTCGTGGATATAGTTGGATTCGCTTCCACCAATGCCTTCAGATTATCATTTTTCACGGTCGTTTTGGGTCTTCCTCGCGGTTCGTTTTGTAGGGAAAAATCACCGGACCGAAATTTTTCAAACCAACGCTGCACTTTTCGATCGTTATTAGTATTCTCTCACAACGCCTGGTTTATGTTGCGTGCAGTTTTTGCAGCATTATTACTAAGTTTATACTCATACAAGAAAATGACACGAATTTCGGTGGAATTCATATCGGTACAAAATTCAAAACAAATAACAAAAGGGATCACTTTTTAGAAAATCTCCTTTGTTAAAATGTGACTCTGGAGATGGACAGTACGACTATAAACGAGGTTATGCCAAAAACCAAAGCATAACGAAAACAGGAAGGGAAACGTTTGCACGTAAAAAGAATCCGACATTTCATATGCACCAACCTAATACTTTATTAATAATAATAAATATATTATACAACACTTACATACCATTGATAAAAGTATAACTCTTTAGATTATATTTATAAAGTTTAAAACAAATCGAAATATATAATACAATAGTTATAATTTATTTCTTATAAAAGTAAAGGTTGTTGAAACCAAAAAAGTATATATTAGGTCGAGTCATAAGTAACTTCAGATGCGGCTATGTAGAATCTATTTTTCGTATTTACCTACTATAAGTCACCGAAACAAACGGATGTTCAATATCACTATATAGATGAGGATTCAGTTAGTCTTCTGTCAAATTTTTTATGCAGTCAATGTTACATTTAACCGTTTTTCTTAACCACTGAAATGGATAGTAAAAAGTGCATATTCGACATGTAATGTTTTAGGAATTGAAACAAGGCAATATCACTAAAGTGGCAACTGAAAAAATATGCATCGTATACAGTGCAGGACTGATAACTGATAGGGCAATCAGAAATTGGTTTGTAAAATTCCGTTCTGGAGATACGATCTTAAAAGATGAACCGAGTGCAGGACGTATTTCCGATTTTGATGAACCTTTTAAAGGTAATATTGGAGCAAAATCCAATAGATACGTTCAACAATTGCAAAGAGTGTAAAAAAAAACTCCATGAAAGGTGTCTCTTGCACTTATCAGTCGCAGAAACGCCATTCTTTGTCTCATAAAAAACGGAAGTTATTTATGACTCGACCTAATAGATAACTTTTAAGTTTTTAATATTTAGTAGGACCACCTTTGACACGAATAACATATTATAAACTCTTATGCATACTCTTTATTTTATTTCTGTAACACTTGATGATATGGAATTCTTCATACTTCGAGTATTATAATTATCATCATCTTGTAATCATTACCATTGTATATATGTATATATATTTCAATTTTCTTGAAACTTTACTTATATAATCTAGAAAGTCATACCTCTATTTAATGTTTAATTATATATAGGTAAGTGCAGTATATAATATACTATATTATAATTATTAAATTATTTCATGGTGAGTGTTCAAATACTTTTGTGAATCACTCTACCAACTTTTACCAAACGCATATATGCATTCACACAACTCAAAGGGTTAATCTGATAAAGAAAGGAACAAGCGAGTAAACAAATAAACAAACAAACAAATAAACAAAGAGACCTCTTCGATGGCGGTCGTCGTCGTTCCTCGAAGGGAAACAAATCGTTTCGATTCTTCTTTACCTCTGGAGAATCTCATCCTTAAAGTCAAGGATTCGAACGAAACACACGCTCTTAGGGTCCGACGCAAACGATTAGCCTTTTTGCCGGTTGCAACGCGAACCATTATACGCGTAATAATGCCACGAGAGGACAAACTTGTGCTACGGTGGCAAAACACGAGAAAGAAAAAGGACGGATTGAGAGAGAAAATGTAAAGGATAGGATAGATGATAAAGGACGGATAGATAAAGAAACGAACAGAGATAGAAAAGCGATTTCTTACCGATGAGAATGAGAACCAACTTGAAAGAAAGAAAGAAACAAACAAAGAAGAAGAAAAGAGAAGCAAAAGTTTGAAGCAAGAAACACGCGGGAATCTTTCCGTGGTTCGTCATTACTCTAATGATACCTCTCCTATCTCTCTCTCTCTCTCTCTCTCTCTCTCTCTCTCTCTCTCTCTTTCTCTTTCTCTTTCTTTCTTTCTCTTTCTTTCGATTTACTCAAGCAGTCGCTCCTTTTTCGAGAACCGCTTCGTGCTCCCCTTTTCTTATCCTTTTCGCACAGTTGTGACTCCTCTACAACGTGTTTACAACAACTTTATAGTCAAGCATTTTTATTTTGAAAACATTATTAAGTATACTGTCCTTTGAAAAATAATGTATAAAAAAAAGAATATTCATGGGTCATTCGAATCTAGAAAAGGTCGAACGAAACTATTACGATCAACTTTTTTTTATTTTTATTTTTATTTATAACTTTTAGTATATAATATTATATTACGGTTAACGGGGGTTAATATTAAAGATGATGATGATGGTAATGTGTTCGCGTGTATTATTTCTTGCATAATTTATCTAGAATATAGTTATTGATTGGAATATATTTATATAGGATGTAGAAATTATTTATCTTGTATAAATAACATTGTTTTATACATATATAAATGTAATAATAAATTACATTTTGTTTAACTTGTTTTATTAATAAATATATTTTTAATATAATGATAAGGAGAAATTGTTTATAAATTTATTAAAAATAATTTTCTTTCTTTTTTAGTGAAATTAGTAAAACTTCGTAAATATCATTTCGTTTATTTATTATTATATTTATCTTTTATTTTGTTTCCCCACTCCCTATTCTGCAAATCAATTAAACGCGAATTTAATTATTATTTTGTATTAACGTAAAAATCGTAAATCCGCGTTAAACTTTTCAATGATTTATTTATTAACAGAAAGATATGACAATGTAAACCGTTAAATTAACACTTTGATTCTTGCATGTCCCACATGATAGTATACTAAGCATAGATGAATTAAGTTCGTGTAATACCCTATAATCTCTATATACATATTTTCATACATATATATATGCATAATGCGTGTATCTGCATATGTATATCTACATTATGTTGATATGTTTCACGTGTTAGTACAACATACAGATTTCGCTGATCGCATTAAAATCGGAACACTATTCGTGTTAAACGCACCGAATCCCCGTACTATTATGCATACGGCTTACATTTCGGTTCCTTTCATCGGAATTCGTGATGCTGTGAACCACGAGACATCGTGCGATTCGTTAAATAATCATCATCCTATGTCTATTTCTATTGATTGGAAAGATATTTTTCTACCAATTGTTATTTTTACCCATAATTATAAAAGTGGTCTAATTTTAAGTCATATTTCTTTTGTTTTAAGATATTTAAAAAATTACATTTGAACGTTAAATGTATTCTATATAATACTTAAATAACAAACACTATCTGACGATTCGTTTTTGACCATATCGTAAAAATTATATTGAATTTATTTAGTTTAAAAATACGTGGTTTGAAATAACTGATAAAAATCATTTTTATAAATTTAATTTGAACTTAGACCACTTTCATAATTATGCCCACATTTGCATTTACTTTTATTGTTTAATTTTTGATTTTCGGAATTTAATACATTTACAATAAATTTCTCCTATACAGCAAAAATAAATAAATAAATAACATTTTTTTTCAGAGGTCTCATTGTTATAGAAAAAATCGTATTTTTTAATTTTATACAGTATTCGTACACTGAACTATTATTAAATGTCTTCGATTATTTATCAGTTAAAAACATTTCTTAGAGCTTGCGTATTCGTGTTCATTGTTCTTTGTAAATGTTTACATTTCGTCTTGAATACTACGACTTTATTTTTCTTACATTTAGTCTGTCTCTGACAGTCGAGTTGTGAGTATGACGTTAATATAACAGTAACCGAATATTATAAACAACGATTTTTATATCATCACCATTCAAACGGAAAGCATAGATTCATAGCATAGAAAGCATAGATTAATCAGGTATGGTTTTTTTCATGATTATTATAAATTTAGGATATTAAAATTTTTTACATTCGATATTATAATTAACAAATTAACACAAATTCGATTAAAATTATCTATTTAAAATTTTAATAACATTAAAACGAACGGAATATTTAATACATTCTTAAATTCATTTATTTTTTTTTTTTTGAATTAATCATTGTCTTAAAAAGCGAAGATCAAATTAACAGAAATAAAAATCAAATCAGTGTCTTGGAAATACATTTTCCTGCGACTTTTATACTCGATCGATAATTCCAATCGGAAATTTGTTTCTTTTTAATCTCATGTTGAAAAGGAAGATTTCAATTTTTCGTTTAAATACCTTCTTAATATCTGTCAGACGATTCAATACCTTTTTAATCATTTTGTAAAAAGAAAAAAAATGTATTTTAAATATAAATGTCTCGCGTCAAATAAATTGCGAAAAAAAAATAATACCAATGGAGCATATAAAAAGAAAATGATATTGAAAAATGATTATTACAAATTTCTGTCTGCTATAATTTCAAGATAATTTTTAAATTATATCTCTATTATTAATTAAACTTACCAACACTTCGTGTATACTTATTACTATCATGAACGGAATCAAATGAGAGAGAACTTTAAATAAAGAAAAACATTTATCTTACATATAGAATAAGATTTTAGCCAATTGGATAGTTTTTTTTTTTTATTAATAGAAGAATATACAATCAATTCTCAGCTGAGAATTAAAAGTAATTTTTACTGACGTGATGCATTAACACGAGCATGATACATTACAATGATAAGTGTAAACATATATATCACTCTATTAGCATAACACAATTATTAATTAGTCGAATCTTATCTTTAAATCAAAAGGATAGAACCTTATTAGTCAACGTACTAAATTAATGTTATCAAGCAAATAATTTGCTAGAGAGTTCGGATAATTTGTTAAACGATTTTTGTAACGTTCACTGAAATCGGATAATTAAAAATTTTATTTAAAAATGATTAATATAAAATTTTCTATATTTTTATTGAATTTTTTTACAAATTAGTACATTTTTACGAATTACTAGCAGTTACGATCAAATTGACTGCGTTTAGTAGGTTTAATGCTGAATTATTATTTCATTGAACAGTTAATTATCGACTCACCCTATATATATCCATGCATACATATATATATGTAGATATTATTCACCTCTCGTGAGTTCGAATATCGTCGATCTCGTTTAATCCTGACTCGACCAGCTTCGCTTAGAATATGAGAAGTCTGATGGACCACCCATGACTCTTTCCTTCTCGTTTTCGTGCTCTCTCTCTCTTTCTCTCTCTCTCCTTTTTACGGCTACATCTCTTTTATTCTCTTTCTCTTTCACTTTCTCTCTCTCTCTCTCTTTCTCTGTTTATCTCTTCGTTGGTTCTTGGTTCAGTCAGTTAAAGCAAGCTATCTCAGCACAGTAATCGCACCGAACAACAAAAGGATAGAAAAAGAAGGATGAAAGGACAAGCAAAGGGAAAAAGAAAAAGAAAAAGAGAGAGAGGGAGAGAGAGAGAAGCTCGTGACCCAAGACATATCCTGATCCTTCGCTCTCGTTTCTCCTTCCGCTCTAATCCAAACCTTTTGTTCCTTGGTACTCTTCTCCTGCACATCTTCCTTTCATTTTCTTATTTCTCATGATCTCTCTTTCAAAGTAAATCCTGTCTTCTTTGATCAGCAACGGAAGTGTTCGAATAATATAATAATAATAATAATAATTTGGTACAAACGAACAAAAGAGTATAAGAGTCAGATTTTGATAATAACTGAATTAATAATTTAACATATAATTTATATTTACGATTGTTTTTGCTTATGATTTTTTTTAATAATTTTAATAATTTTGAAATAGTTTTAATAGATTATTATATGCAATGCAACTAACATTATAAGCTATAAGTTTAGTTTATTATTTATGTTTATAAGTTGTCTAATGATTAATTTTTGCAAACATATTCCTTTCGTTCGGACAAATTAAAAATCCTGATTTGATACATGTTTTTTTTTGTTTACTCACTTAACAGAAATATATTTTTTTTGTATATATGTATATATATATAAAAGTAAGTATAAGTGCAGTTTCTACTTTCTCCCACGTCAAATCGACCACTTTTGACCCTGACTCTTTTCGATTTTGCTGAAACTTTTTTATAATTTCCAACTTCATCAAAAAGGTTTTTTTTGCCCAACCCATAAAAAATTATGAATTTTCAATTTAGACTTTTTTTTTTAAATTTTCTGGGTCGCTTAAATAATTTACAAATTGTATATTGTTTCTAAATTAGAATAATTTCTTACAAAAAAAACCCCCATCATTGCTTGGTATAACGCTATGCAACTGCTGAGTTCCTGCAAAAAATTTTGTTCTTAAAAATCGATTATCTAGATCATTTGCAACTTTATTGTAATTATCAAAAACTTCACCATTATAGATGCATAGGGTGTTTGTTTGTAAGAAATTATTCTAATTTAAAACAATACACTGTTTGTAAATTATTTAAACGACCAAAGAAATTTAAATAAATTTTTCATTGCATTTACTTGAAAAAATTGACCAATAGTGCATTGAAATCTTTTTGTAATCATAATTTTCGATATTATATTATTAAACCAATGTCATTAAATAGATTTAATAATATTAATAATATATTTATATGTAGATTTAAAAGAATAGGTTTTGAGTTTCTTGAAAAAAATTCAATTTCCCTTTTTAGGATTATTTTTCCTTATTGAAGAAGAAAGATCGAGAAAGATTTAAACTATTAAATATAATAAAATAGAAATAAAGAGAAAAGTGCTTATTTTTGTAAGAGCCCATGCCACGTGACGGAAGAAAATTTCGCTGACGTTTTAGATCTTGAAAAACCCTCTTTCGCGTTTCTCGTGGTGAGAACGGAATGGTTCCAGGTGGACAGTTAGAGGAAAGTGGTCTATCCATCTTTCGAAAGATGAAAAAAGTGTATATGTGTGTTAGAGAGAGAAAGAAAGAGAGAGTAGGTTTAAACATAATCTTTTTTCTTTTTTTTTTTATAACACTGCCAAGGATACGTTGAAAAAGGATAGAACATAATGAAACCTTATGAGCTTAAGTGCAGTTTCTACTTTCTCCCACATTTTCTCTTTCTATTTCTTTCTCTCTTTTTTTTTCTCTCACTCCCATCATTCTCTTATTCTCATTCTATCGTTATTTCTCTCTTTGTCAAGTATAAAAAGACGACGTCTTTGCTAGAGCTTGACAAATATCACCATCTTGGAGTTTGCTGAGCTAGACTGATCCCCCCTTACACCTCCTCCTCTACACCCCTAACAAATTGTTCGTATTTAACAGCATAAGAAAAGAATCGAGCGTGAAAAGTCAAGGAACCGTAACAACCGCGACGAAATTTTCTCTCCTTTTTTATGAAATATATATATAGTGCGTGTATAAAATATATATAAAAGATTAAAGAGAAATAAATCGAGTCGTCATGGAAATAATTCTAGCAGACAGAAACGGAAAATGAGAGAGAGAGAGAAACAAAATTTAATGTTTGATCAATCGGTTCATTTCCCATTTTATTTCCGTTCGATGACAGCATTGTTTATTATTGTTTTAAACAAAAATTATAAAAGGATGAAAGGCATTAAAAAGAAAGAAAGAAAACAGTGAAAGAATTAAATAACCTATCTGATATGGGAAATTATAAAACGCCGTATAATTAATTAAATGGAAAATAACGTCAATGAGGAATGAAGATGTGTTTAAAAAAAAAAAAGAAAAAAATTGTATGTGTGCATGTGTGTATTATAGAAATCCATTTATAAATAATCCGGATATATCATTCATCGTTGTCTGTTCTAATTTCGTAAAAATTGCACAAATAAAAAATCAGTATTGCATAAAAGTTACTCTCTTTCGGAGATCGCACATTCATATTTATTCACATTTTCTCGTGAATTTACATTTAAATATGTTAGTCAAATACTCGCGTAAACGTCATCGTCGTGTTATATGTTTCCTCGACTTTCTACGAAGTATAACATAATTTCTATTCCATTCGGTACACTCTGATGTAAGAACGAATATTCTCGTGCTTATAAATATATGTATAACATATACGTATATGTGTATGTGTATATATATGTAGATAAGGTAATTAAGTAAACCTTAAGAAGTAAAACGTACTCTTTCGAAAATGTTATGTCTACCATAATATAAATAAAAAGCTACAAATAGTGATGAGTCGTTTCTACATTGTATATTCTAAAATTCTGTGTATACAGGGTGTTCACGTCTATAAAAAAAATAGAGATTGATATATTTCCCTCGCTTATAGTGTTAATAAATATTATTTTGTTGATCAGAAAATTCGTAACAATTTTATTAAAATTTTATGAAGAATTATTTTTATTTATATATATATATATACTAGGGGTGCCCCGGCCACGCGTTGCTGTAGCTAATAAATATATAGATAGATCTGAATCTACGCACATAACATTTGTCTTCTTTTTCTCTTTTTTCTCAATATCGAACCAACTGCGCATGAGCGGTAACATAAAATCACCACTTACTTCACATCATATAATTTTACATTGTCTGAATATAGGCAAATATCATTTGTCTTTTTTTCTCTTTTTTCTTAATATCCTTTTAAAGGAAAAATAATTATGGTGGGTCACCCTTATCACTCAGGGGTATAAGAAATATACGAAAAACTATTCTCATACCTACCGAATATACACAAAAAATTTCATATAAATCGGTCAAGTCGTTTCGGAGAATAAGAATAACAAACACTGTGACAGGGGAATGTTATAGAGATAAGATATATCGAATATATGCTTAATATTTTTTTTTAAATCGACACTAATTTTTCGTGAAAATTTGATATATTATTTATGTGCAATTTAAATAGCATCAAACGATAAATATATTGAAAAAAAATGTTCCTCTACCGGGAGACAATTTTTTTTTCTCTCGAAGCCTTCAAGCATCACCGGTTTTATTTCCCTCGCAGATTTTAGCTGGCATTAAAATGCATTCAAACGTTTATAATGAAATGTCCTCGGGATGCGATCTTTTATTCTCAAAATTAAAATTTATTGGAACATCCTATATATGTACAATAAAATACAAATAAGTCTTTAAGGCTTTATACAAAATTATATTAGATATCGTTTAATTAATTTATCCATTTTTATTGTATAATATAATTATTATAACACATCGTAAAATCATATTTTTATAATTTTTACTTTTTTTTTCTTATTTAGAATAACACGAGAAAAATTAATTCACGTAGAAAATATCGTCGAATTTTCATTACTTTTTCTTTTTTTTTTCTTTTTTTTTACGACCTTTAAATCTCATTTGAAAAAGAAAAAAAATGGCTTCAAATAGGAAAAATTATTTTCATCCTATAAACGTGACTTTTTACAAATGGTATATCTTCGTTCCTAACGCCGACTTTTTTTTGAGTCATAAAATCAGAAATGAAGGAAATATTTCAAATGATAAAGTTAACTTGTGGGGGGATATACACCGTACATATATATATACATATATATTCTGACGTAAGAACGATCCATCAAGAAGGACACACCGAGTTAAGGGTAACACGACGACGACGACTATCCAAGTGTATTAAAGATTCTCAAGGGGGTTTCTTAAAACAGCGATAAATGAGTTATCGATAGTTCGTGCTGGCATTTTTAAAGAGAACGAAGCTAAAGCTCGATAAAATATTCGACCTCTCTCTTTTGCTTTTTTTCCATATTTTCACACTCCTCGATTTCACGAGTGGCATCGATCGTCGTTGAAAAAAAAAAAAACAAAGAAATAACAAAAAGAAAAAACAGATTAAGAGGGTGCAAAAGAAAAGCAACGAAAGAAAAGAAAAAGGAATATTTACGAATTTTATTCGTTATGTAGTACTGTTTATTAAAAATTGACTCGTTCAAAAACGAACATTTATCTTACATTTATGGTTCGTTGATTCAAGTTATCACAATAAGTATAAACCTTTTTTTTATGTCTTTCATCATACTTCTGTCTTTAACAGCAAACTTGTTATATTTGATAAAATAACACGAAGTTTTATATTAGAATAAATTTCATCAATTTAAAAATTAAAGTTTATTTTATACATAAGCACAATTTTTGCTTGTCCGGGATAAGCGGGATGGAAGCGGGAAGCGTGAAAGCGGGATCCCCATGTGATACCCTGGGGAAATTGTGGGGAACCTCTGGGGATCCTCGGAGAATTGATGGAGAATCCCTGAGGATTCCCGGGGAATTGGTGGGGAATCCCATGGGGATTCCTGGGGAAATTGTGGGGATCCCCGAGGAATTTGTGAGGAATCCCATTGGTGCTGGAAGTGTCGATGAAAGGGTGAACGGAAGTGATAGGGGAAGGGACATGTCGTAGATACAAGTGGTGGGGAATTGGTCAGTGAAGGGGTAGGGGAAGAATTATTAAAGAGGTGGGGGTATTGTCAGTGAAGGGATGGGGCAATATTCAGCGAAGGGGATAAGGAGACAACATTTAATAAAAGTATTTTAACCTTAACGCTCTGACGGTAATTTGTGTTTATCTACCGGCAACTCCAACTTTTTCCATAATTGGAATAAAGCGCCGTACATCGGTGGTGCCTGAGAGGCACACTAGGAGCGTTAAGGGTTAATAGGGGACAACGTTTCAGTCTGAATGTAAATCTCTAACCTTTTCAGTACGGCAAGCCTCGTCACGAAACCGATTCTTGTTTATATTACATTTGTTCAAAATAAATTAAAAACAAATGAAAAAATAAACCAAATGCCATCGATGTTGAATATGCCTAACAACAAAAATATCGCGGGCCTGATAGACAAACGGTATCACGCTGTCAAATTTTATAACCAAGGCTCGTACAAATATATCGTCAGTCGGATGTCGTTTATAGCCGACGCTCTTAGCGAAAGGGCTAGAAAGACGATACTCCAATCATATACATGGTGTTTTCTGGTAACAATAAAAATTTCTTTTGATTTATTATTTCTTTTCTCTCATATTTTTGTTTTAAATCCTTTAATGATATTATTTTTGTGTCATTTTTAATTTCCTATTAATTTTTTTCTTGTCTATTTTACGATAGATAATTTTTCAAATCGTGTAGCATTTGTGAAACGCTAATAATTTTGAATTCATTTGCACTTTCTTTTTTTCTTTTCTATTTAATCAAACTAAGACACAGCAACACGTAGCAGTGCAAAACTAGTAATAATATAATATATATTCAATTAATAATATCTCATGTAGCATAGAAGTGTTTAAATGTAATGTAGATGTAGTTTCTCGAAGGAAAAGAAGCTTATTAGGGTTTAGTTTTATTTTAAAATTAATCATATCAATTTAATTAAATTAAAAAAAAGAGTTAAATAAATATTTTCTTTAACTTTTCTTCTTTTGAATACTTATTCGTTAAACTTTTTCAATATTAAAGAGACGATTATTATTATAGAATTTTTCGAATTTTATTATCATGAAAAGTTGTTTAATTATAATGAATTTTCATCAATACACTTTTCATTACACAACAACATCATTTTTCATTGTTATATTCTCCTGGAATCTAGATATTGTAAAATTGTAAACTAAGTTATATACAATTACAAGATAAGAATTTACAATCGTCTTGGTTTTATTAAATCTACTTGGAAGATTTCAATTTGACTTTGTTGAATGTCTCGGTAGAGTGTTCACTTTTACAGGATTTCCTTTGAAGATTTTCAAAGCAGATTGGTTTGATCCCACCTCTTTTCTCTCTTTTTCTTTCTCTTTCTCTCTCCCTCTCTCTTTTCTTCATGTGTACAAATGTTAGAAAAGATATAGCAAGAGAGAGAAAGAGAGAAAATAGTGTGTATGAGGATGAAAAGAATAAAAGCTCGAGACTAGAAAATCGAAAAGGATGCAAATAATATTTCGAGAAAGCCTTCACCAAGGAATATCTCGGGTATTGTAAAATATCGAAAATCGAGGTGGAGGACCTCTTTCCAAATGCAATATACATAGCTACTCTTACATATATAAATACCTACAGGGTGTTCTCATATTGTTTTAACATAAAAATGCAAACATTTTACTACGAATGAATACGAACGAAAAATATATCATACATAGGCTAAATAGTAATTTGTTTAAAGTTTACAAAGAAACAATGGCTTTTTATTCAATATAATAGTATAACAAGTAATTAAATGTCTTTTTAATTATCATTCCTATTACGTATTATAATATCTCGGTAATTATAAAAATGGACTAATAATAAGTAAATAACGTTTATTTCGTATATTATAATTATTCCTATTTTTTCAATTGTAAAAGTACTTTTTTCGTTTTTTTTTTTGAACTTTATCCAGTTATAACCATAACTACTAACACGCATATATTTTAAGAACAGATTCGTAGTATTTAATCAAATTTATTTGCACTAGCTACATTTATTATTAAAAATCCAGTTATACAGAAGAACGTTGTAATGTGGTACATATTAACTACTGTAAATATTAGAAAATTATACTACGCTTGTATATCAACATTTCCTGTACAAGTATTTTTTTTATTAACGGAAATGTTCCAGTTACTAAATTAAAATATCGATAAGGATTTTCTATTCAGTTATAAAAGCGAATAAAAGTTTGAAATGTAACTAACCTGTATAAAAAAAATATCATTAAAACCTTTTTTTCGTATTATATCGAACAAATACCAATCCCCGTTGTAAATTCATATTTTTGTTAAAACTTTTTAATGCAGTATATATTTTTCTCTTATTTTTATTCTCAAAACGGGGTGGTAACATCCTGTATGTAGAATCTTTCATAATTTAAATTTGGATTTGAAAAATGGAAATTTGATTTTTGAGAAATCAATGAAAACTTTTCTATATACCCTATAGGTCGCGATTCGTCAGAGTTTTTGAAGTGTGAAACAAAATAATTAATACCATAAACCACGGGTTATCAGATATTATATTAAAGTTATCTAAATTTTAAATGATAATCGTTTATTTTAAACGAGTTTTTTTACACTAATTTACAACAAGTATCTCCACAATGGCCTATCAAACATTTTGAAAAGTTTTTTTTTACATTATGTTCAAATTCGGAATATCCTATATATTTTTTAGTATCGATTTATACTTTTTTACACTAATTTACAAGTATCTTCAAAATGGCCTACCGTACGTGTCGGCAAAGTTTGTTTTACATTAGATTCAAATCTGAAACACCCTATATATATATATATATATATATATATATATATATATATATATATTTTCTCTCTCTCTCTCTCTCACACACACTCTCTCTTTTTCGATAGGAGGCATCGTTCAATCGATACACGAATTCTCCCCGAGCGATTTTGAAATTCCTTATGGAAGAAAGTTGCCCTTCTTGGGTTTATCGTTATCGTCGAAACGAACGTCGCCAGGTGTTGCTTACCGAGCCGCGAAAGGGACGTTCGTCCAGCCATGAAATCCAATTTCGTCGCTTCGACGAACCTTTCTTTTCTCCTTCATCCTCGTAAAAATGCCATTCCCATAGATATGAAGAACATACCTATTTATCTTTCCGCTATAGTTACTCATCATTCTCAACCTATTTGTCTTTACTTTATTTTTTCTATTATCATTATTATTATTATTATTATCTTATAAGGATGACTCGCTATAATTTGCAATAATTATTTTTTTTTCCTTTAATCTCTCTCTCTCTCTTTCTGTCTTGATTCTCTTTCCCTCTTTATCGGTGGGCGTAACTCGAGCTCAGTGTTCGTAACCATCGCGATAAAAAAACCCCTTCTTTTCTTTTTTCCCCCTTGTTTTTTTTCTCTATCCCTTTTTGTCTACAATCTTTTGAACCTCCTCTGTAAAAAAAGCGAAAAGTGTGATCTCTTCTAATCTTTCGGATAAGATCTTGTTCGCAACAATGATTGTAATTATTTTTAGCAACAGAAAATAAAATTTGTAACCCTCAATGTAACCGATGTCTTACTTTATAATTCTTACGTATGTATATAGATAATAATCGAACAGTTTATATATTGAATTCAATTCTATAAATTAATATCATTCTACGTTTTTTTTTATTTCATTTTTAATTAAATAAATTGTTCGAAAAGTTATCGGAAAACGGAATAATTCTGCAAAATGCTAAAGAAATTTAATCGATATGTTCTTTCCATATACTTAATAAGCTAGTGTGGAAAAAAAATTATGTTAAAAGTATCGGGGATGTTTCTTTTCTTATATCGTTTTAATCGATTCCATAGATTAGTATTGTTCTTTTTTTTTGTTTTGTTTTTCTTTGGGTTAATTAATCAATCGTTCGTTCGTTCGAAGATTTTCGTTTGAAAAAAAAAAAAAAAAGGAACGTATAACGATAATTAAAAGAGGAAAACAAAAGGTAAGAAACGCGTCGTAAAAAGAGGAGGAAATTAACGAGGAGAAAGGAATTCAGTGTGCATAATCAGGTAAAAGGAGTGAGGAAACAAAAGAGAGAAAGAGAGAATAAAGGGCTCGTCATGAGTACTACGAGACGGCAAGGACTTTTGTAAAGATTACGAAACAACGAGTTGAAGCGTTCTTCGCGAAACGGGGGGAATATCGATCTGTAAAGGGGGTTGAAACTAACGGCACTCGGTGTGTCTCTCTACCGAATGTAAAAAGAGAATAGAACGAAAAAAGACCAGGGGAAGGAGAAGAAAATACGAGCGGGATGGTTGTGGAGAAAGAAGTGGTGGTGGGGGTGGTGATGCTAGTGAGAAAAACGGGGTTTGAGAAAAATGGTTACGATGTTGGAAAGAAGCCCGAAGAAAAAAACGAGATACTCGATGAAGTTTCGAAGTAGGAATGAAAAAGAGAAAGAGAGAGAGAGAGAGAGGCAGAAAAACTACAATCGAGAATGTATATGTGTTTCTATATGTGTTTGTATATATTTATGTGCATGTAAGAAAAGGAATATAACCAACTAGAATCTTTTGTGGTGTGCGTGTATATATGTAAAGAAAAAATTACAAACAAGAACAAAGTTGTATATGTGTATGTGGGTGTATGAAAGAAAGAAATAGAATGTAGAAGTTTACGTGTGTATGTGTATATATCGATATATATATATGTAGGTGTCAGAGAGAAAAAGAAATAAAATGGAGAACCCCCAATGCAATTACTGGTACGACGACCCAGTTTTACACGGTGCATTAATTGTAACGCTCTGTAGAAATTTTTTCTCTCTCTTTCTCTTTCTCTCTTTCTCATTTTCTGTCTATCTGTCTGTCTTTTTTCTCTCGGTTGGCACGTATGGAATGTAAAAGGTCGAAGGTGGAACAAGGGAGGAAAACGCATTGGGATTCGAAGGAATGAGTAAAAAGAATGATATCGTCTCTGAAATCCTGGCAGCCATTTTGCAACGAAGAATTTTTCATCGTTTAAATCCCCTTTCTTTTGAATACCTTCGATGCTCGTTGCATTAATTTTTTGTTTTTTTTTTTTTCATAAAAAGAAAAAAAAACGATACTTACCCCTTCGAATAATCCTCTAAACGTTTGCAAAACGTTTTATATTATTCTCCATCAAATAAATATCCGTTTGGGATAAAGTGAACGAAAAAAAAATGTTACATATTTATAATTCGCGTTTCGAATAATCCACACTTCGATTGTTAAGGAAATTATAAAACTACTTATATATTAAAAGAGAGAAATAAAAATGAACTATACTATCGGAAATAATCGTCTCAAATAGAATTGATTATGTTAATGGACCGATAAAGTGGTCAGGAAATTAAAAAATAAAAAAGTATAATACCTAAATGAAAATATATATCCTATCATTAAATACAATGCCATTAAATAAATTGTCGAATAAAATCGGATAAAATTCTATCCAGGTAATATCTTTTTTTACATGGAAATATTAATAACGTTTTGAAAAAAAAAATTCAACTAAAATTTAATGCGTAAATTTGTATTTATAAAACTGATATATTTATACATATATTCTATTTATACGTATACATATATACAACATACATATATATATATAAATTAAAGTTCTATTCAATTTTATATATTACGAAATGTCAAAGCTCATAGAATCAATTTATAAGAGAAAATTTTGCACAACTAATTAACCAATACACCCATACACACGCATATATAGTTACATTCAAATAAAACATCTCATTAGCTATTACAATTATGAAGAAAATTTGAATTTTTATAAATCATAAACTCGTTAAGATTTTAAAGTTTTAAAAAATAAATATTAGCATAATAATAATAATAATAAAAAAATAAAATCTCGCTTTTGCGCTTATGAGCATTATTTTGCAATCTAATTTTCAATGGAAAATCAGAAAGAAAGTTGATGGCAGGAGGGAACGATTAAACGAGCTAGCAACGAGATTTCATTGATGTAAACCCGCCCAACCGACCTTTTAACTCTTTTCTTTTTACTTCAACGGAAGCTGTAGTACACCCCATCGACGACGACGACGACGACGACGATTCCGAGTTTATTGAATAGACTTTTCACAAGAATTACCTATGCGATGATGGTGCAGCAGGTAGCAAAGTCTTTTGTTCGACGTTGTGCTATTGTTCTCCGTAATCAAAAAAAAAGAAGAAAAAAAGAAAAAATAAAGAAAGAAAATATAGTCATTCTTCTTGTTAACGTAATACACTTTGATATTAGTAATCTTATCGAATTCATTCACATTGTATTTTTAATTTATTTCTTTATATATTTAAATCTTGTCTTTTTTTTATTTTACTTCCCTTTTTTACGGATTCAATTCATTTATTCATTTTAACACCTTTCTCATACTTATTCTAAAATATGTTTTATTTCTTTAGAGAAGGAAAAAAAAGAGAGAATTTTGTGTACTTTAATTCAAAACTATTATCATCAATTTATTACAAATATATAATCCATCATATTTTAATAGATTCTTTAACATACACAAAAAAATGTATAAAATATTTCATACGAATAATGATTATTATCTATCTCACGATCACATCTCTCTTACACAATAATTGCAATGATGTATAAAATACAGTAATAGTAAATTCTGATTAGCGGAATCATTGAACGAAGAGGAAACTTCCGATCGGCGTAACAAAGGCCTAGGGAAAGCTGTTCACGCGAACACGATTAAATTTCATTAGATTCGATTGAAAGGACCAAAGAAGGGTAACCGATTAAAGGGTGGGAGAGAGAGTGACCGAATAATGGAAGCAGAAACTATTGATAATTTGGGTAGTGTTCGAGAAAGAACAATTCATCGAAAAGTGATTTCATTTAAAAGAGTTGCCGTTGTACGCGAGTATATGTGTAAACCATATTTTATATGAACAACGTATAACATTTGTATGTACGTATGTATATATATAGTACATATAAATGTGCCTCTTCTTTTTATCGCAATGCAACACGACCATGAACGACCCGATGAATTTACTAGTATATATATGTACCAATTCGAAATTCTATTTCGTTGAACGATCACTCTTCTCAACGTGCAAAAAAAATCTATACATATATATGTATATGTATATGTGTCCTGCTGTGCTTGTATGTGTATGTGCATGTGAGAATTATTTACGTACGAATCGATCAAAAGCGTCCGTACTAATGTAATTTCATCAATACCGAAAACGAATGATACATTCATGCTGAAGCAATGGTTTGTGTACGATTTACAAGATTAAATTAGTGTATTATTGAACGAGGAGAGACTATATTCGCTTCCGTTATCGTGGAAAAGGTAAACTCGAATTGCTCGTAGCGTGACACTATGAAAAACGTTTTCGATCACGTACCATTTATTATGACAAAAACGTTTTACTTGTTAAATGGATTATATTCAACAAAATACTGTTTTCAATACACACCTGTGTACAGAGGTTTAATAATTGTCTATGCATAACAAGATAATTCTTTTTGAAAATTATTAATAGATTGGATTTTATTCACAAAATTTATCAGATGAATTTAAAAATTAATTAATTTTTCGTAAGCTAATTTTGATTCAAATCGAATAACTCACAGTCTAGACATATTTAAATAATCCATTTTAATTGCGATTATGTCAATTATCTTTTAATTTATTATTTCGAATTAAAAGACATTAATCATAATATAATTATAATTATATTTATATATTATATTATATTTATATATTATATTATATTATATTATATTATATTATATTATATTATATTATATTATATTATATTATATTATATTATATTATATTATATTATATTATATTATATTATATTATATTATATTATATTATATTATATTATATTATATTATATTATATTATATTATATTATATTATATTATATTATATTATATTATATTATATTATATTATATTATATTATATTATATTATATTATATTATATTATATTATATTATATTATATTATATTATATTATATTATATTATATTATATTATATTATATTATATTATATTATATTATATTATATTATATTATATTATATTATATTATATTATATTATATTATATTATATTATATTATATTATATTATATTATATTATATTATATTATATTATATTATATTATATTATATTATATTATATTATATTATATTATATTATATTATATTATATTATATTATATTATATTATATTATATTATATTATATTATATTATATTATATTATATTATATTATATTATATTATATTATATTATATTATATTATATTATATTATATTATATTATATTATATTATATTATATTATATTATATTATATTATATTATATTATATTATATTATATTATATTATATTATATTATATTATATTATATTATATTATATTATATTATATTATATTATATTATATTATATTATATTATATTATATTATATTATATTATATTATATTATATTATATTATATTATATTATATTATATTATATTATATTATATTATATTATATTATATTATATTATATTATATTATATTATATTATATTATATTATATTATATTATATTATATTATATTATATTATATTATATTATATTATATTATATTATATTATATTATATTATATTATATTATATTATATTATATTATATTATATTATATTATATTATATTATATTATATTATATTATATTATATTATATTATATTATATTATATTATATTATATTATATTATATTATATTATATTATATTATATTATATTATATTATATTATATTATATTATATTATATTATATTATATTATATTATATTATATTATATTATATTATATTATATTATATTATATTATATTATATTATATTATATTATATTATATTATATTATATTATATTATATTATATTATATTATATTATATTATATTATATTATATTATATTATATTATATTATATTATATTATATTATATTATATTATATTATATTATATTATATTATATTATATTATATTATATTATATTATATTATATTATATTATATTATATTATATTATATTATATTATATTATATTATATTATATTATATTATATTATATTATATTATATTATATTATATTATATTATATTATATTATATTATATTATATTATATTATATTATATTATATTATATTATATTATATTATATTATATTATATTATATTATATTATATTATATTATATTATATTATATTATATTATATTATATTATATTATATTATATTATATTATATTATATTATATTATATTATATTATATTATATTATATTATATTATATTATATTATATTATATTATATTATATTATATTATATTATATTATATTATATTATATTATATTATATTATATTATATTATATTATATTATATTATATTATATTATATTATATTATATTATATTATATTATATTATATTATATTATATTATATTATATTATATTATATTATATTATATTATATTATATTATATTATATTATATTATATTATATTATATTATATTATATTATATTATATTATAATTTAAATATAAAATATTTTGAAATTGCAACAAACATCTTAATGAAAAATATATTGAGGCATAGTATAACCTCAATATATATTGAGCATATATATATATATATATATATATATATATATATATAATATGATATAATTTTTATAGTCTATATAAAATTGTACGCGTCCCTTAACCCGTCTATTATTATCGTATAGAGGTAAGCAAAGAAATAAAAAAAGAAAAAGGAAGAGAGAGAGAGAGAGAGAGAGAGAGAATGAAAGAAAGAAAGAAAGGAAAAAAAAGAGAAAAGGTAAAAGTTAATCTTTTTTAAAAAGACCTCTCAGAGCCCCCAAGTGGTTCTCTTTTGTCGCAAGTAGTAGCTAACTATGGCTTGTTAAACGTAGCTGGCGCGCAAAGCAACATAGTAGTCCTTTTCGAAACATTTTCCATTGTAAAGGACATCGTTAAGAGTTAATACGTTCTTGATATTACGCTTGTTGAATAAAACGATAATGGCGGCAAGTAGTAGTTTTGCGTTTGAACATCGAATGCCACCGTTACTTTGTTACTTTCTTTTTTTCTTTCTATTTTTCTCTGTTTCCTCCTCTTATACGTTTACGCTCACGCACAGGTGTGTACACGCACGTACACACTTTAACGCTATTATTTTCTTTTCAGTAGCGAAGTTACACTTTTTATTGCGTTCCAAGCTCGTTTACTTGAAGTTTAATTCCGAACATCATCCAGCCCCCGTTTTATTTCTTTGTTCGTCAAACTAAGCAATAAGTTTTTAACTTTAATGTATTTATATAATTTTCTTACACATAAAGTATATGTATGTATATATATGTTTGAGTAATTATAAAATTCATCTAGATCAAAATAAATTAATTTTTTTATTATAATATGTTTTGTTCGTAATATATACAACAACAAAAAACATAAAATCAATTCTTTTTTTTCTCCTATTATTGCAACTTTACCCATTGTAAAGTTAAGTACAATTATTATATGATCAAAGAATAATTAAAAAATTATTGTAATTAAAATAAATGTAATTAAATAATTACGAAAATGTTTCAAATATACAGAATTATATATATATATAATAAGTGTAGCTTCATTTTTTATAATATTAAAAGAAAAATTATATGAATCATTTGAAAGATAAATCGAAATATTTTTGTAACTCACTGTACATAGATAGATACTAGTTGTCTAGTACTACTATATATCTATATACATACATGAACACCTCCGTGATGGAAACGTTGAAAGCGTTCCAAGAAATTCTCGCGTCTCTAACGACTTCGTTTAGAAGAGAAAGAGAAAGAGAGATAGGAAGGGATGAGGTAGAGGGGTTGAAAGAGAGAGAAAGAGAAAGGAAGAAATGGTAGGAACGAAGACAGGGCGCACTGTCAATTTAATCTATCACGAAACCTAGTCTTCTCTCCCTTCTCTCGTAGAAACTTAGTCGAGCGTAAATGATTGGCTCAAAAGGGAATCGCCGATAATATAGTCGCCTAAGCCTTTTCGTGTCTGTACCAGTGCCTTGTGTCTGTGCCTGGCGCTCCTGTTTAAATGCATCGCTTGCATTCACCGTCATTCACCATAATAGGAATGCACTCGTCGAACGATGCGAATGAACATTAATAGCTCTTTCCAAATCGAATCCTAGGTATGTGCAACACAACCATAAACGAGACATTACATTTAATCGAGGCCCCCCTCCCTCCCCTACATTATACTATTTTATATTTTATTTCATTTTCTTTTTCTTTTTCTTTTTTTATTTCTCTTTTTTCATTACTTTCTCGATATTTTATTTTTTTTTCTTCTTCTGCTTCGTTAAAAACAATCGAGCGTGTTTGAACTTTTATATTTTATTTTATTATTTGTTCTTCATTCACTTTTTGTTTTGTTTTTCTTTTTTTTTTATATCTTGATTTTCATTATACTTTCATCTATGTCTGATTAATTTAACAATATTCGATAAGATCTATAGGATTATATCGATTTAAGTTTGTCCAACCGATGAATACTTCGAACAATTTACACCCCATTCTATGAACTCGTATGAAACGACCCATCAATCTTCATTCCCCAGGCGATTGATTCAAAAGATAGATAAATGTGTATATATATATATATATATATATATATATATATATATATATACAGATGTATAGGTGTATAAGTGTATGACAATCGATATCGTTCGGTTGAATAAAAGAGATCGACTGTGTGTGATAGAAAGAGAGAGAGAAGGAGAAAAAGGTTTTCTACGAATCAATTGACAATTTTCAACGTGCAAATTGACGAAGATCGACAGGTCACTTCTACGAAAAAGAAACACCGATGAATATTATTATCAAATATATAAAATAGAATATAATTATTTCAAATCAATCAATAGATTAAATAATTCAATTCTTATTTTTAAATATTATAAATATTGATCGAACAATAAATAAATACGATTTATTGTATATTTCCTGTTACGAAAAAGAAACACCTATAATTATTATTATCAAATATATAAGTGAGAATATAATTATTTGTAATGAACCAATCGAACAATAAAGAAATACAATTTATTGATATATTATTTCTTGGTAATAATAGTAGTTGTTTTAAATTAATTTGTTCATATAAAACTGACGATTTATGATTTGACGAGATATATTCCCTTGTGTGAAAGAGAGTTAGGTGGATCGAGAAAAAATGAAAGAGAGAGAAAGAGAAAGAGAGAGAAAAAGAAAGAGAAAGAGAGAATGAGTGAGATACTTAATAATAAATTAACGGCTAACGTAGAATGGAAAGCAATTTTGTCGTGTCGTTTGCAAAGAGTTTCTCGCGTGCTCACGTTCGCGTCGTTACACAATCATTTAGCACGCGGACCATTTCGCCATGCTAATTTAATTACAACCGGGTATAGTGGACGACGAATCCAACTTACCCGCAATTAATTCCAAACGCATAATTTCATTAAGTCAGCCCTAGCGCATCCCTCTTCCATATCTATGTATATATATATAATATATATGTATATGTCTATCTCTATTCATCCTTCTATCTATCTATCTTCCTCTTCTTATAGTCTATAGAATATGATTCCTTATTTCTCTCTATGTTTTGTATGTATGTGTGTTTCTTATCCCAGCTTTGTATGAAATATGATCAACGCTGATTAAATTAAAATAATAATAATTTCATATTATTACTCGAAATTAAAATTAGTTTTAATACAAACGATCAAAGAGATGAAATAATATAAAAGATATTTTAATTAGTACACAATTGTATTATAATGATTTATTTTTCTTGATCGAAAGGATACTCGAAAGTATTTTCAATATACTAAAAAAATAATTTCTAACTAAGAAATTCGTATTCGTATTATGCAACGAGAATTTATAGAAGTATTAGTATGTTTCTATAAGGTAATAATATTCGTGACTGTTGTAAATAAAATAAAATAAAATAAATTAAAAAGAAAGAAATGATAAAAGAGAGGAAAAGGAAGGAAGGATAGGAAAGGAAGAAAACAGAAACTTAAGAACTCAAGACGCGAATACAAGCAGATAGATTTATGGCCTGTTCGATCTTGAACACACGATCTTCTCGTTTCGTTCTCGTCTCTTTTCTTCTCGTTTTGTTTCGTTTTGTTCTCTCTACCTCGATTAGTATAGTAAGAGTGAATGTAAGAAAGAGAGAAAGGAATCGAATTGAGAAGTCATTCGTAGTGCACATCTCCAACTGTTTCTTGACAGCGGCCACGCGTAATCTTGTTCGCAACGCGTCACGTCCAACGTAATCGTGCGTAACCCTTTTACTCAATCAACCTTTCCACCCAAACATCATTTATATTCTTTTTTCAGTTATAATTAAAATGTTTCCTTGTTTGTTTACTATCAACATATTATTTTTCTTTTATAATAATTTAATATAGATTGAAATCTATTTATATATAATATATTAATATAATATGATAAATAAATACATAATAATATATATTATTATATTTATTTATATAAATTATTTATTTAAATAAATAATTTAAATATTTATATAAATATAAAAATAAATAATTAAATATTTATATAAATTATTATATAACCATATTATTTGAATTATAATTTAATTATAAACATATATATATATAATAATATATTATAAACTTTACATGATATGTTATAATAGTAACATAATATTTTTTTTTAATTTTTAAATAGGATTACGTAATTTTTCTATTGGTTTGTCCTAAAAGTTCATGCCGATTTTGACGGAAGATTGAAATGCTACCCATTTAAGTTTTATTTTGTTATATATTTATTACATAATAAATATAATAATATAATAACTTTAAAATTTCGTGCTTCCAGAACTTTTCAGGTTTTTTAGCAAAAGAACTTTAGTGCCATCTATCGAAAATAAATATATATATATTTTTATTTATAACGATAAATTCTCGGTTTAATTCTTTTGATCATGAAAAAGATTATTTCTCATGAATTCTTCCTCCCCACCACCTCTCTCCCTCCTATACACTTTCGATTTCCTGGAAACGTGCACGGCATGTATTTAATAGCTGCTTGCTGGTCTATCGGATGAACTCGTCTTCTTGGTTGGTACACGTTTCATAGGAAGAGAAACCACTATGGCTCTCGAACGGCATCTGGGATCGTTTAGAACGGCCAAGGCTCCGGGCTTTGCCTTTCGCTTTCGCGGCACTCAACACAACGTCTAAGGCAGACGTCGTTGAGTCTTCTCCTTCATCTTAAATCTCTTCTTTCGTGTCTCTCGAAGAGACTCTCTTCTTCTTCTTCTTCTTCTCTTTTAAAACTTGCAAAAAGTAAAAAAAAACGGGAGAGAGAGAAGAGAAAAGTTTTCTTTCAAAATTTTATTATCTATCAACTATAAACTCTGACTTATTTATACTTAAAAAACATTTTTTTTCTCTATCGACATATTCCAAAGATAATAACTTATCTTTATCTTTTTACGATATTTTTGTCTTACTATATAATAACATTTTTACATATTTAGTTGTAATTACAACTTTACGTTGATTGGAAAAAAATTTTTTAGATTAATCCTAAGGTTCTTAACTGGTTATTTTATATTCTAAAAAGAATAGGATTGACGAAACTTTAAAGGGAATTAAACAAAATAATTTATTTTTAAAATCAGATAGATATTTTTGACTCATCTGATATATGATATAATTACTACTTTGTTCTTCAAAGTTTTCAACTATCCTTTAAAAAGAACAATCTAATTATAAGTGAAATGTTAAACGATAAAATTGAATATATATATATATTTTATATATTTAACATGTAATGATTTTACACGAATATAAAGATTAATTTATCACTAATCCTAATGAATAATAATCGAAATTATGTTTACAGGGAAAACAATCAAATCATCGGTAGCTATCTGGAAATCAAAGATATGTCTGTGGAAGATTATGGCGAATATGTTTGCGAAATTAGCAATGGTCTCGATGAAGTTATGGCTTTTCCTGCTCACATTTATCGTAAAGGTAACTATTGTTTAATCTTTAACAAATGATAATAATAACAACAACAAAATTGTAGATAATATTTGATTACAATATGAAAGATAAAATAATATTCTTTATTAATTTTTAATTATATTATAAAAATAATCCAATGAAATATATTGTACAATTTAATAATACGTTAAATGCACGTTCACAAGTTTTGAACAAGACTGTAGATATAATCTTTTACGTTCGCATCAAAGGCGTACGTTAACGTCGTAGATTTCGCACGGAGCCCGTAAACATAAACTCGTAAATTCCTTTGACGAAGTTTGTGCATCCTTTAATCCGATCTTATGTATCTTATATATACTTGTACATATAACTTAGGTATATCTATATACACGTTTACACGCATATAATAGACAATCATATATATATATATACCCAGACAATGATTTAGGCTCGTAAACGTTGCATATTTGTAAATTATAATCGTATGCAAATGGCGTACACGTTGGTTGATTCTATTTATCCGAGAATTATCACAAAAGAGAGAGTGAGAAAGATTAAACTTAGAGATGAATATATTACCATGGATGAGAAAAACAAAAATAATTTACAAGAAAATAAACATATATATATATGTCAAAGTATACGTACAAGATGTTAATTCTTTACAATTTTTGATAAAAAGATTAATCCTTTCGTTCAGAAGGATGTATATAAATATAAAAGACGAAGAAAAAAAGTTAAAGATTATATAAGAAGTACGTATATAGATCATTTTTAATTAAATATAAAAATTTGTAAAATATTTTCAAAAGTATATATAATACACATGTTGTTCAACACAGTTTCCAAATTTTTTTCGACTCTCTGTATCCATGGTGTATAAATAATTTCTTTGCAATAAAACGTTGTCGAATTTTGTAAAAATTAAGAAAAAATCATATATATAGATATATATATTAATATAATTTTTGTCAATGATTTTTTTTACAGAGCCACAATTCACGTTTGAACTTCCAAGCAATTTATGGAGGAAGCCTTTACTTATCACCGTTCTGAGTCTGGTACTTCTACTTTCTGCTGTTGCCTTCTATGCCCGTTGTTGGTTACCTCTGCTGCTTTACCTTCGCGACAAATTTGCCCGCCTCGAGAAGGACGGTAATTATCAGCGGCACTTTTTACTCCGAGACCCTTAATTGCGCTTCTTAATTACCGTGCACGAAGCATCGACAATCCTTTCCTCTATGGCCTCTTCTTCTTCTTCTTCTTCTTCTTCTTTCCCTGTCGAAGACCTCCTCCCCCTCCCAACTATCCTTTCCTTTCCTTTCCCTTCTTTGTCCATCTTCTTCTTCTCCTTCTTCTTCTCCTGCTTCTTCTTCTTCTTTTTCTTCTTTTAGTACTAGTCGGGTTGCGATACCACCACGATGCCAAACTAAACCATCCTTCCTTCCACTTTTATTCGTGCGAGCTTTCTCAGGTCAGCCGTGAGATTAAAGTTACCGTAAAGAGGAAGAAAGATAGAGAGAAAGAAAGAAAGAGAGAGAAAGAGAATAAAAAAGAGAGAAAGATAGACAACCGGATCTCGTTTTACTACTACTTAAGACGAACTTTTAAACTTTTTTGGCATCATCTTGGACTTTTCTCTATATTCCGATCCCCCCTCTATCACCCTTTTCTTTCTCTCTCTTTCTCTTTTTCTCTCTGTTTCTTTTTCTTACTTTCTTTCTCTCACTCATGTTCTTTATTTTCCTTCATTTCTTTGACTTTTCATCTCTTTCTTTTTATTAATTCGTTTACGTCAAACTTGAAATAAATTAGGAAGATCTTACAGCTGGCTTTATATGTAAATTAGTAAAGACATTGAAAATCCAATTTTAATCTAAGATATACTTAAAAATTTTTTTAATTAAGACGAACAAATGTTTTAAAATATAGACAAATATTTGAATTCGGTAAATATATTTGTTGTGTTTCCTTTCATTCATAATTATAAATTATCGTAGATGACTATTTTATTTTCATTTAATAATTTTTTCTATTTATCGGTCTTATCATTTTGTACGGTAGATATATATATTCATCATCAAACTTTCATGTGTACTGATTTCTGCCTCTGAATATCTTTTGAACGCTTAATTTAATCGCCAAAACATAAGACACCATTTTTATAGAGCAGTTAATTTCCTACAAAAATTTGTATTGCGCATTTTATAATACTCATTTATTGTCGAGTTATAAAATTCATAAACAAAAATGAAATTTGTCTTAAAATAATCAAATTTAATTCTTCAATATTATTCAAATGGTGAGGTCTACGGAAAAAATATGATACCTGTTTTGTAGAGCATTAAATTTCCTACAAAATTCTTCTAGAACACTTTTCTGTACAATCAATAAATAATGAGGTATGAATTTTAATCTATTATACTGAAAAAAAAATAAAAAACTGCGATGCGGAGGATCTTCCTATTAAAATTAAGAGCTCATATTTGGTGAGAATTGTTTTAAGGTGTCTAGCCACCCATTTTCCGTAGCACTTGCAAAAAAAAAAAATAATTGATTTGTTTGACCCACCCTAATATGTATACATTATTGAACATAAATCAATCGTAAACTGTCATTGCTAAAACTACTAGCTATTTCATTTTTCCGTTTTTTCTATATCGTCTTTGATAAAAATTAAAAAAATATATATTTTTGAAATAAAACATTAATTGAACAATAAATCTATTTATCCTGTCAAACACGTTCGAACGATTAAGAAATCATTTGTTTCATTTTTTTTTTATTATAGATTGGTCTGCTTTTGAACAAATAGATTGCGCAAGAGAAATTTGCGAAACTGAAGTCTTGTATTTTCATTCAGAATGTAAATTGAAAGAACGTCGAAAGAAACCATCAATAATCTAACATTGGCGCGCTTATTGTACGTGTATTCACCTTTGTGAACACAACTATAGTGTAGTCACCTGTTGTAACAAAACGAAGTGGGGGATGTTCTGGTTTATTGTATAAGTCTTATTTAGAATACGTAATAATTTGTTACATAAGTCGTAGTTTGAATATATAATAGTTTGTTACATTGAATTTAAAGCCAACGATGATTTATTATATTTTAAGTATTATTTCAAACACTAAACATATTTCACTTTAATATAACAATTTTTTTTCTTCCTTTTTTCATCATCATCATCATCATCATTATCATCATTATTATTATTATTATTATTATTATTATTATTGTTGTTGTTGTTGTTTTATTATTATTATTATTATTATTATTATTATTATTATTATTATTATTATTATTAATATTAATATTATTATTATCATTGCACAAAAGTGAATATTAAAAGAACTTAACTTTCTCTTTATCTCTTTCTCCCTCCTCCCTTCTTTCTATTTCTCTTTCTCTCTCTCTCTTACCATTTTACTGGCAACAAAAGACGATTGGAAAATACTGGGACGTTTATGGGAATTCTTGGAACAGGACGGGTCGTCGTGACATCCGTCATTAAAGTTTCAGCGACTTTCTTTTTCAGCGACGTTGGCAATGGCGAAGAAGATGCCGTCTTGAATTGTAGCCATCGTGACAATTACGCGCCAATTTTCTCGACATTACTCGGAAACTCGCGTACACCACCACCACCACCACCACCATCACCACCCTTTCTTTTTTTCCTTCTCTCTTTCATTCTTTCCCTTCCTTCGTTTGTTTATACTTGTCGATTCGCAAGGGCCGGTTCTCACAATTGTGTTCTGTGCCAACCTTCCAGAATATATATCTATATATACAGTCTACATATATATATTTATATATAATATTATAAATCAATATTATAATTTTAATTTATTTTAATTATAAATTAATATAATAATATTAATATTATAAAATTTATTTTTAATATAGTTATAATATATTGGGTTATCCTGAAAGTTTGTTCCGATTTTGACGGAAGATTGAAATGCAACCCATTTAAGCTTTTTTTTGTTATATATTTATTACATAATAAATATTTATATAAATATATATATATATATATATATATATATATATACATATTTAAAAAATGTATGTATATGTGTGTATGTGTGTATATCAGGGGTCGGCAACCTGCGGCTCGCGAACCACATATGACTCTTTGGATGTGAAGCTGCGGCTCTTTAGTTCCATACGCAAATATTATTTATTTTATTTAAAAAAAAAAAAAACATTTAAAAATCGTTCTGAATTGATGAACGAGGATTAGGCACCGATGAATAAATAGATTTGTTTTTTTTTATCAAAAAACTTTATTTATGCAAGTACTATTTATTATCGGCAAGAAAAAATTTTGTGGCTCTTTAAAAACTTTGAAATTTTGTAAATTATAATTGTAATTTTTGACTCTTCGGACTCAAAAGGTTGCCGACCCCTGGTGTATATCAATTATATTATGCATATACTTATATACGAATGCAAATCTAATGCATGTAATATTTATGTATTTACTTGAAAAATCTTAGCTAACTGATAGAACACACTGATATCAGAAAAAATAAAAATTTTTTTGCCCGGTTCGATTTTATTCGCAAGTTTTTTTTTCTTCTTAAACTTTCTTCTATTTCGTTTTTTTTCTTTTTATTTTTGTTGTTTTTGCTTCAACTTCTTCTTTTCTTTGTATTTTTTTATGTTTTTTTTTTTTTAAATTATTAAACGCATGCAAAAGAAAAACTCATGGCAATCGTCGTATGCATTTGTCACGAACGCGATGATTATCGATTTAACCATCCAACTTTCTAAATAGAATAATTTAATAGATGTATACTCGTTAAAAAAAAAACTTTAAGTTTCTATTTTTATATTTATAAGTTAAATTTATAAACTACTATGTGTATGCGTAAAATATTTCTTCTTTTTTTTTTTTTTATTTATTTCTTTTATCTTATCATTTGAAACCTATTATTACTCAAGAGAGATTAACAGATTGTGATCTTAATTTCTATAAGATCGGTAGATAACTTTTCAATATTCATTTCATCTCTTTTATTATTTCTCTTTAATATCTTTGAATTAAAAATACACGATATTAAAATAATGCCAATTAAAATGAAAAACATTGATCGATATCTAACTTTATTATACATTTAGTTATATTGTTTTCTTTTCTTTTTTTGTTTCTTTATTTCATTAAAAAAAAAAAAAAATATATATATATATATATATAATAGTATAAAGGAAAAAAAGTAAGTGGATGGTTATTTATGATCCGAGTTATCATGTACGGGGAGGAGGAGGAGAAAGAGGGAGGGTTCTTAGCTATAGGGAGGATACTCTTTCGTGTTCGCACGTTTCCTCGAAAAAGATTCGACTCACGCGCCTCCAACGCGTCATTATTCATCCCTCGAGAAAGAAGCATGCTTATTTTTATGGCATGTCGTCGCGAAAGAAACGAGCCGGTATTAAAAGAAATCAAAAAAAAGAAAAAAAACCAAATAAAAAGGATAAATATTATAGATGCAAGAAAAGAAAAAAAAAGAAAGTAACCCAACGGAAGCAGCAACGTTTTTACACGTGCAACGTTTTGCAACGCGTCGAATGTCATGGTAGGGAGGGTTGGGAGTTTAGAAAGAATCTACCAGTTGACCTGCGAAATCAGGATTACTAAAAACACATATTGTAAATTTCAATGCTTTTAGATTTTTTTCTTTTTGTTTTGCCTCTTTGTCACCCTCTTCTAATGTTAACATATTCGCAACCGGCATATTTTTTCCATTTTTAATACTGAATACCGGCAAAAATTACGAATTATTTAAATATATATTTAAATAATAAAATATAATAATTTAATAAAATATAATTATTTAAATATTATAAAAATTTATTTATATTAAATTTTTAAAATTTAAAAGACGTGAATTTCACGTCAGCGATAATTAGGAATAGAACTTGAAAAGACGTGAGAATTCACGTCAGCGGTCGCGAATATGTTAAGATTCGTTGAATTTTTTTCGTAATATATTTTACCATTTTTTCCTGGAATATTTTTAATAATTTCATTTCCCCCAATAGGCTACTCGCTCGTGAAAAAAAAGTAATCCTCAATTGCACTATCTCGGCATTTTATTTAATCGAATTAAAACAGATAAAATGCATTCAACGCCAGTGATCCTTAGTAAGATATAAATGCGTTGCACATGATGACATACACACACACACACACACTTCAATTTATCTGTTGTAAACAATATTTCAACATAATGTAATAATATAACGCATGATAAAAAGTAATTCGTGTTGATATAGCAAAACAAAAGCCTTGTACAATTTTTTGTGACAGTCAAAGGTATTAAACTTCGATCGAAATCGTTGTCATAATTTGTCCATCTTAAATAATAATAATAACTTTCTTTTTGTTCTTGTTTTTTTGTTTTTTTCTTTTTGTTTTTTCTTTATTATTTTATTCTTGTATAATTTCGAACGCGTGTATAAATTAATAAAAGTTATCATTTTATTATTTACAGAAATATATCAAGTCATTTAATTTTATCTTTACGAATATGAACCCGAATTACGGACTAAAAAAGATTAAAGATGGATAAAAGAAGTTAAAAGAGAAAAGACTAAAAGAAATCTTAAGACTAAAAGATAAGAAACAAATTACGCGAGAAGGAGGAAACAAGAAGATGGAACTAAACGAGAATCTCAAATAGACAATTGCCATAGAAGCATAACTCTAATACTAATAATAATTAAAAGAATTTTACTAACAATTATAATTTATAAAACAATAATTTTCATTTTAATATTATGTATATTTAAAAACTATAAATCATTAATTTTGATTCACTATCCATATTAAATATTATTTATTTGTCATTATCAGAAACTTATCTATTAGTACTCGAATAAATGCGAGAATATATATATATATATATATAATATAATTATATAATCATATAATTATATATTTATGTAATGATATATATAAATATATAAATTCTATTTTTTAAATATATATCTCTTATTTTTTAACCAATGTAGGTACATATTTATTTTACATTATTTTGTTTTATATTTTTTAATTTACTTTTAAGTTTCTTATAATGTAATTTATTGTAATTTTATTATTTTCTTGACTTTTTATATATTGTAGTCCTTAAAATGTAAAACATATAACAATAAACTATTATTACCTTTAATACTAAAATATTACATTTATATGAGAATAACTATATAATTTATTATGAAAATTAATAGAAAAAAAAGACAAAAATCCAGATTAATGAAAAAAAAATATATTATCGTGTTACATCGTATGTGTTTTTACAATTAGTCAAAGATTGGCACCTAAAAAGGTATAAAAAGAAATCTGACGAGAAAAAAGAAAAAACATGAAACATATTACTATGCGTCAGGAACGAGTGAAGTAAAAAAATAAAAAAAATAAAAAACAGAAAAAAAGGAAAAAGAAATAAGGTAAAAGATTTATTCTTCAGGAAAGTTTTATTAGACGCGTACGATGACACACGTTGTTCTGATTGCAAAATACAACGTATATATATATACTCTGGTACGTTGAACGTATATTCACATATACGTATATGTAACACATAGCGTGCATAAATGCATACATAGAAAGACACGCGTCTCTAGATGTAAACATGTATATAATAGTATATATAAAAGTTCCTGACTCGTCTCTCTCGTGCATTTACAGATGGAAAGGAATGCGACGCGATTGTATGCTACCACGAGAAAGACTCGAGCTTTGCCATTGGTATCATCGTACCCACTCTTGAGTCAAGACATCGATATAAATGCACCACCTTGGAACTCACCTGCCTCACTAAGAACTGTGAGTAATTCCTTTATAATGCTAGGAACGTTAAATTACTAACAACTTTCTTTTACTCATCCTTCATCGTTCATCGTTCATTAAAAGTTTTTTCTTTTATTTTATTTCTAGGAATTTTCTTTTTGTATTTTTTAATATCTTTTTTGTTAATAAAAAAATCAATCGTCAAATGTTTTATTGAAATTTTACCACGAAGTGAAAACGAAATATAATATATAAAAATGTTTAAAAGCAATATTTTGTTTAAATAAATAAATAAATAATAAATAAATATATATATATATATATATATAATATATTTATTTAAATTATATTTAATAATTATTTTAATTATTATTTCAATAATTATTTTAATTATTATTTCAAAAATAATAATGTTATTTTATTTTTATTACTATTTTAATATTTATTTTATCCCTTCAGCAGCAAGCATTTAAAAAAAACAGCAAAAAAAAATCATTTTTTGATTTTCATAAAAGCATAGTTTAGAACATTATTTTGACAAAATAATTCAAAAAATATGTTAATTTTGGATTTTGTTCCATGGAAAAAGGTTATATTTTATTAATAAATAAATAATTGTTATAGCTTGTAAATGATAAATATCAATAAAACAATTCTTTTTCTTTGCTTTCACATTCTTATTTTCAATTTTCTATTATATTTGAGTGTAAAAATCATAGAAATATAAAATAATAAGCTGCTCGAGTTAACTCGAGCGTGCTGCTGAAGGGGTTAATTAATATATATTAAATTTAAATTATTTTATAATGTATTAAATTATAAAAAATATATAGATAATAATATATACAATAATATGTATCTAAGATTTATTGAATTTAAATAGAAAAAGTGTTTATTATAATATAACAAATACTTAAATATTAAGGTTTAATATAGAAATCGAAAAGAAAAAGTAAGTAATAAGAGTTAGAAATCGCAATCACACTCGTATAACACTCACTAGTCACACCGAACCAAGAAGGCGAAGACCGCTTTCTTCACCGCGCTTATATATAAATTCACCCCACCAATGGTCCCAATCACTTCCGTCAATCATTCTCGAAATCTCCAAACTATTCCCAACCGATCAAACAAAAGACTTCTTCCCAATTTCCGGTTCGGGAATATTCGAGAGATTTCGGGGCGCTTACAAAACGATAACATCACCATACACGCTCGCTTTTCTTTCCTGCCACACACACTCGTATTCATACCGCTACACGTACTCACACTCATACTCATATCGCTGCGTACACTCACACTCATATCCATATCGCTACATATTCTTACAAATCTTTCACGCTCATCATTGTTTCCACGCACACCATACTCTCGCACTCTTCGTCTTTCTCCCACCCTTACATATATATATATATATATATATATATATATATATATATATATATATGTATACTAGTAACTATGATATATATTCAATTTGGAAGGTTTAGAGATAATCGTATGAAATCTGATTGAAATTAGTAGGCTAACTAATTTATATATATATATAGAAAGTGTCGATTACCATTGCAATTACGAGAAAGACCGTTTCAGGCAAACTTTGCATTGTATAACATGCTCTAGTTTCGAAGCGAAGCTCGTTTCGCATCTCATGAATATCAATAAAATCGTCGTATTTTCCAGACAAACTGTAATGATAGTTCTACGTTCAAAATATGCCTATGTACATAAAAAAAAAGAGAAAAGAAAAAAGAGAGAGTGAGTGAAAAATGTTATAAAAAAAAAAAAAACAAATAAGAATATTTGACTGTATTGTCTTTGGTTATAAACAATATAAAAAGAAATTATTCATTCCTAATTGAAACAAATCTTAATTAATATTTTTTTCCAAATCGGATTTACGTATATCATTGAAAAAAAGAAATGGACATTTTATTCTTTTTTTGTTAAATATCAAATATATATATTAAGGGTATTTATGAATTAGACACAAGAGAGCCGTTAATAATACTAATGCTCTAGCATTTTGCATATACATCTTTATATATATATATATATATAAATGCATATACCAAGTTAACCAAACGGCCGAGAATTTCATTTTACAAGCAAAGCACGAGCATAACGAGCCTTGCACGAGGAAACCTCCTTCGATCGTTAGTTTCTCTCTCTCTCTCTCTCTCTCTCTCTCTCTCTCTCTCTCTTTCTCTCTCTCATTTACTCTCTTACTCTCATCTGGTAGGAAACATTGGAAACATGATATCTAAACACCACAAACGAGACTATAGCAACCAATAACGATATTCTGTGTTCTCCAATAACATTGTATAATATTGATAGAAAACAAGAAAACAATACAAATGATTTCTTGTTACCAGAAATAATGAAAAATCCTTTCGAAAATCATGCTTTTTTGTACAGGTTGCCCTCCTACAACACGGTATCCTATAACACTGTTTCTTTTCAAAAAACCTTTGCACCACACTGTACTTCTACAGCCGCGGCGAGGCTTACCGTCTTAAAGATACAGTGTTGCGGAAAGTATTTCTTTTCATATTCATGGTTTGAAAACAAAAGTCTCATAAAAAACGATTTCACACAACACGGCATTTTCTAGGAACCTATCTATGGTATTATAGGAGGGTTATCTGTATTTTTATTTCTATCTATCATTTTATCTATGTATTTATCTATCTATCTAATTATCTATCTTTACCATCTACCTATGTATCTATTTATCTCTATTCATCTATATTCATCTATCTATTTCTCTCTCTCTTCTATCTCACTCGCCCACTTGTTGTAGGAAAACTTGTTAAATCGAATTAGAAAGTTTTCCGCTTTCTCGGTTGTCGAGTGTCTCGTTTGTCTCTCGAAAGCTCAAGCAATGGCGTACTCAAATTAGACTCTCCTGTGGCTTCAAGTTCCCTTTTGTGATGACGTGTATCAGCCTCTCTTTGTCTTTGTCAGTTTCTCTCTCTGTCTCTCTCTCCCCCTCTCGTTCTATCTCACATCTCACTCATTCTATATATATATATGTGTGTGTGTGTCTTTATTATTTTACAAGCTGAAACATCTTATCTCACAAAATAGAGAAAGAGAAAGAAAGAGAGAAAGACTTGATTCCTTTAAAATGATGAAACTTTTAATTATTTGCTTCTAATCGAATCGCTCTAATGTTAATTAATGGTCAAAGAAACGATGGACATTGTTGGGGTTAAACGTGGTCTCTCGCTTAACGTGAGATGATAAATAATTCGATAAATTAAGGATATAATATATCAATTATACACGTTATATTTTGACATATTTCTCAAGAAAAGTTATGTCATTTTTATATACGACTTTTGAACGCGTTATCTCTTATTAACACTAGATATACCACCATTTTCATTATACCTATTTCTACCACACTAGTCAAAATGACTGGCGTGTGATATAAAAAAAATGCTTTTTGAGGCTTCCAGTTTTTATTTTCTCTTAAAAAATAACAAAAAATGTTTAACAATAATAATTTTAATAGATAAATGGATTTATAGATATTTTACATAACAAAACGCTTAATTATTTACAGAACTCAAATATTACATGAAATAGAAATTTTGAATTAAAATGGCCCGACCAGTCAAAATGACTGACCTGGCATATATAATGTTAAATTGTAAATGACAAATCTTTCGTTGAATTAAATTTTATAAATTGAAATTCGTTAGTATACGTTAAAGATTTTCATTTAATTTTCTATAGAAATTATTAACTAATTTAATAATACATTAGAGATTTTATAGGGGAATTAGACGAGGATTCAATTTTAGATTTGTTAGTTTTAATGAGAGAATTATTAGCGAATGAAACAACTATTAAACGTTTTCTTCGTACGAAGGATTCTAAATTCTTCTCCCTCTCTCTCTCTCTCTCTCTTTCTAGTTGTAGTTTTATCTAGATCGTACTATCATCTACTCTGTGAAAGACCAACGACGAGAAATTTGCATTTAAAATGGTACGCGCGTTTAAACCGGTCGGTTGGTTGGTTGGTCGGTCGATCGATCGTGAAAATTCTAAACGTCTACAAAATATTATTAACGTCAGCGGTGTTCTTCTTCTCCCCCATCTTTGTTGATACTCCTGTTGAAGAACGCTTCATTCGATCACAACAAGAACCACTTTTCGCCCCCTTTTTTATTTTTTATTTTTTTTTCATCTTTTTTTCATTTTATAAAACATTAATTATCAGGTTCTACAAATTTATCGCAGCACACGGTAAATTGCCGTTCAAACGTAATTGGCCGAAGTAGTAGAGTGTATCCTTTTAAAAGGGGTAAGAATAAAATAGAAAGAAAAAGCAACGCCCGGTGGTGCCTTGTAATTTCAAATTTTAGTTCAATATATTTATTTCTTTTTTCCTTTTTTTTGTTCTTTTAAAGGATCAAATTTGTAAAGCAGTTCTGTTATATTGTTTTACGTCAAGTATCACTTGACATTGTTTCGTCTAACCGTAAATCGACGCGATTTTTGTTACACTTTTACTCATAAATCTAATATCTAAACCATTTTTTTTTCTTTTTTAAATGATATAAGCAAAAACAATACTACACAATATTCTTATAAATTTGTATTTCTTATATTTTATAAAGTTTATTTATAAAATATTATTGACTGAAAGTGTTTTTTCTTTGTAAATGATATAAGTTCATTTGCCGTCAGAGAAATTTGATTTAATTGTTATCGAATAATAATATTGAACATATTTTTCTATATTCGTCGAGTCGCTTCTGTACCAATAGTTTCAAACACTTATTCGATATTATCAAATAATAACGGTTATATAAAAATGAATATTTATTTATCAAACCGTACAATTTATTTCTTTCGAAAATCGAATAATTTTGTATAATGACTCGTAACTATTCTATTGTTCTCAGGGACTTCAGAAATTGGACCTCACGTTAATACAGCAAGGCGTATAATCGTGGTTCTGAGTCCAGGATCGTTAGGTGACGTTTGGACAGAGTCAAGCGTCCTACCAATTTTGAAACAGCTTGCTGGTTTATCGACAAGAACAATCGCAGTGATCTTGAAGGAACTACCGAATACCACGGCGATGGGAAAACCATCATCGAGACGAGGTGATAGGTCGGACAGTAACTTTGTACTATTCGATCGTTTGAAAATCCTTCGATGGGAGGAACCAAATAACAATCCCCCGATTGATAAATCTCTTAATCCACTTTCCTCAACGTCGTCGTTCTCATTCTCTTCAACAAATTTTCTCACGTCCGGCAATCGTCGTAAGTTTTGGTACGAACTAAGACTCGCAATGCCTCCTATAAGACCAATAGGAAACGAGAGTACCTGCCAATCAGTTGCAATGATCGTACAATCGAACGGCAAGTGCGGACAACAGAAGGCACGTTCGCGTGAGAGTCTCGAGGTTCTTGTTTAATTAAATCCTACCCTTCACCCTTCACCCTTCACCCTATTTTTATTCCTTCTTTTCTTCCTTTCTCTTTACTACACGCTCCGATTCAAATCTTTCATCTCTATTACTTTTATTAATTATGATGATTATTATTATTATTATTATTGCTATTATTTTATTTTTATTATCCCTCTCTTTCTCTTTTTCTCTCTAACAAAGTATCAACATAAGAATAACGAATAAAAAAAGAGACTATGTTTCGTCGAGTCATTTAAAATGCTACCACTAGTAGAATTGGTAATTTTGTAACTGAAAATTTGTAAAATGAAAAATTAGAAAATTCGTTAACTTTTTGATCGAAGTGTTGAAGATACAAGAAAAAACAAAAAAGAAATATTAGCAGGGCAGGATCCCTATAAAATTCTTTTATCGTATCGAAAACGCAATATATACTCTTATTTATTAACTTTAAACTTTATTCTATCCTATAAATATTCCAATTTATATGTAGATACATACCGTTGGCTACTCGTTTCAAGAAAGTAAATTTCACGAGCTTTTTGATAATATCAATATCAAAATATGTATTTTAAAATTCGACAGGAACTTTTTCCATGTAACTTAATGATATTTATAAAGAAAGAAAGAAAGAAAGAAAGAAAAAAAGTAAGCAGAAAATAAAGAGAAAGAGAAAAGAGAAAAAGAAAAAGAGAGAAACAAAAAAGAAAATAAAAAGACAGAATTCTGTCTCTTTTCTAATTCTTTCTTTTTTCTTGCGTGATAAATCTCTCTCTCTCTCTCTCTCTCTCTCTCTCTCTCTAGCCCTTTCTCTTTCTCTCTTTCTTACTTTCTATCTACCTATCTATCTATCCTTTTTTGTCTTTTGTCCTTTATCTCGAGAAAGGAGAGCAACTTAGCCCTCCGATTGTACCGTACTTGACGATCGAAGAATGAAATAAATCTTTATCGTCAATATAACGAAAAATTTCGTACGAATACGTGCTCTCTCATATACTCTCACTCACTCTCTTTCTTTCTCTCTCTCAGTCTCCATCTTTCTCTTATTTTTTTAACACAGTATATGTATATCATCATCTCGTAAAAATTTATCCATGAGTTATTCATCGGATCCCCCCCTTTTTATGTGTATTCTGTCTCTCTGTTTGTCAATGTATAAAGCTTGGATAAGAAAAAATCTCTCGTCGATCTAGATTGTATAAATTGTTAAAAGATTCGCCGAGTTGACCTAATCTCTCTCTCTCTCTCTCTCGCCAACTATTTACGATTCGACGATTATTACTTTATTCGTCCTGGCGAGCTCTTTTACAGTTAAATAATAAAAGAATAGGAAAAAAAGAAAATGACAAAAAATATAAATAAAACAAAAGAAAATAAAAAAGTGAGAAGTAAAAGGTTAACAATGAGAGAAATAAAGTCTTCCATCTCAAAACGAACGCGTGAAAAGTCTTTCTGTATCGCGATAAATGCGATTAAAAAAGACAAAATTACCCACAATTTCAATATTTCACACACACACACACACACACACACACACACCAAGTTCTTTTTCTTTCTTTTATATTATATATATATTTCATCTTACGACGACGTTTTACACACTTCCGACACTGTCCACTTTTTGTATTTATTTATATTCGGTTATATATTGTCGGTTAATATTTATATAATATTATGCGAGAATCTCGCTTGTCAAGTGTTTTGTTTTTTAAAAAACAATTACAATTATTTTTAAGCGATATAAATGGATATATATATATATATATATGATAAGTAACCATAATAGTAATAATAATGATTATGATAATAAGAATGGTGATGATGACTATGAGGTTGACTATGATGATGATGATGATGATCATCATCATCATCATCATTATCATTTATTAGAATGTGCGTTCGGAGGCATATTTTTCTATGCCTTTTCAAAAGCAGTGATACAATTTTATGATACAAAATGAACGCTATGTAAATGACAAGCATGACGATAATGTGAATGGTGTATGCATTTTTCTTTATATATATATGTATAACTTACTTTATATTTATCAATGTTTCTTCATTTATTAATATTTCTTTTCATTTATCACTTTTTTTTTATTGATATTTTTACATAACACATTTTCGCATCGTATCCACCATCCGTAAAAGTCCTCTGCTCAAATCGTGGAAAAATGTATCCACGAAACAATAATAATAATAACAACAACAACAATAATAATAACAACAATATTAACAATAATACCACAATAATAATAATAATAATAGTAATAATAGTAATAATAATAATAATATTAATATTAATATTAATAACGATAATAATTTACAAAAAAAAAAGTAAAAATAAAATATAAAAAAATATAAATTACAATATAGACTCTCCCCCCCCCCTTTTTCGATTGTGATTACAGTTGAACTCGGTAAAAAAAATTAGAAAAAAAAAAATAAAATAATAAAAATCATATTTCATTTAAAAATAATCGTTTCCGAGTTCTACTGTATAACTTAAAATACGTTTAAATGATTATTGGTAATTGTAATCGTTAGCTCGTATGTATGTATATGTGTATGTACGTGTCTGTAAAAGCACACAATTATTATAAAAATTAAGAAAGCTTTATTATATTACGTATCGTTGGATTATTAATTTTTATCTAACATTAATATGGTAATCTCTTTACTGTCAGTATTACAATACACTAGTGTACTTAGCTCGCGACGACACGTTTTTATGATTTGCAATAAATCATATCGAGCGATCATTGCGAGATGAGTATAAGCAGAGTATAGATCTAGATACGTATCTTTTTATTTTTATTTTTTTCTTCTTTTTTATTATTCTATCTCCCTCTACTTACTCCTTTCCCTTTTTTTCTTTTTTTTCTCTTTATTTAATACAACTATTTGATTAAACAAAATAATGGAACGTTGTTATAACGAGACGAGAGAGACTAATTATTACACACAACACCTACGCGTATAACCATTTATATATATACATTTTGGAAATTTTTAAATTATTATTTTTTAATACGAGCAATAACTATTTGTTACGTAAGTCATGACACAAATTCTAATTGATGAATTTTTCATGTCAGTAACACTCATTCCCACCCTCCCTCCTCGCTTTAATGTATTTTTATATTTAAATAATCATTGAATTAAATTATCATTGAAATTTTCTTCTTAAATACTAACACACCGCGCCATTTCAACAATTTAACTTTTATTGACATATTTAAATAATAATGCAATAATTTATCTTTATCGGGCGAAAACACTTATATTAAGTCGTCATTTTATCCATTTATACTTTTTTTCACCTAATTAGTGGTAAAAATTTTAATGTCACGTTAATGGTGACATACACTCGATAAGGAATCATAAATGTTAAATAAGTTAACACAATTTGAAAATTATGACTAATTATACGGATATTAAATTTGATTGTTTCCTATTTTTTCTTTTCTAATAGTTTTTTTAATTACTCACAATATTAATTTAACGACCAATTGTCTATAACAAAATACAAAAAGAAAACACTGTTTAAAAATTCATTTTGTGCATCTTTTTTTTGTATCATTTTCAATTCCTAAACGATCTGTGTTCTTATTCTACGATACATGCATACTTCCTGTACAATTTTTTAAGATCTTTAATAATAATTAACAATAATAATAATAATAATAATAATAATAATAATAATAATAATAATAATAATAATAGTAATAATAATGAGGAGAAGAAGAAGAAGAATTAAAAGTTATAACTCCATACTAATTAATTCTAACGAGGAGAGGAAGAAAATAATAGAAATGACTCGTTTGAATAATAGGTGTAACACATTGAGAAAAAATAATTATGTTGATTAAACGTTATTTCCTTCTGTAATACATTTATATTTTATTTTTAATAATTACATTTAATAAGAGGCACTTGTAAAAGAGCAATCATTTCATCAAAAGAGGTATATATTATATATATAATAATCTAATTAAACATCTTTCTTAGGATATTAATTCAAATATATCCGATTGATGAGATGCTTGCACTCATAAATTTGGTGGGTATATATATATATATATGTATGTGAGAGTATAGTGTGTATGTGGTATGTATATGTACGTATATATTTGATGTTTAATGTGCATATGTATGTATGCGTATGAATGCGATGTAATATACATAGATTTGAATTTCTTACGAACGAGGAGTATTTTTTGTTTTTTTTTTGTAATCTAATACACGAGTCAGAATGACAAATTTGTGATGTCGTGAAAAAACCCATTTGATTATTCATTTTTGTTTATTTTAATGTTCATTTTAATCTATGTTTATAATATAAAATGTAAAAGAGGAAAAAAATTGTATGTGAAAAAGTTGGCGTATACCTTCCTTCTCTATTTATTTTTTTTTTTTGTATTTTACTTATTTTTCTTTTCTTCAAACCTAAACGATTTATATTCTTATGCTATGAAATATATATATAATTAATGTTCTTTATAATCATTATTATAGGAATATTTTTTTGCGTTGAAAAGAAGTCTAATGTAAGCACCTGTCCTTTGGCAAGGCAAAATGTTCCTTGTTTTTATAGCCACACATCGCAGATGTATATACATATAATGTATATGTATATGTATATGTATATGTATATGTGTATATATATATATATATATAATTTTTATCAAACGTTCAATATATAATATGTAGGAAATAAGTATGCGATTATAGAAAATTTTACTTTTTCTTTTTCCATGTTTTTTTAATATATATATATATATATATATATATATATATATATATATATAATACGTATAAAAATAGAACCATATTATTAAGTAAAGTGACAATTTATCGTTAAGTATTTCAAATAAACAAAAAAAAGAGAAAAAGAGAGAGAAATATAGATGAAAGAAAATTATAAGATATAAAATATTAAGTAATAATACTGAATCTGCGTCAGCGCCAGACAGTATAAAATGGTTCTCTACAATTCTATTTAAAATATTCTAAGACAAATATTACTTCTACAAAATACCATTTTAGTAATTCCAAAGAAAGGAAAAAAGAAACAAAAATGTAAAGAGAAAACCAATATGTCTTACGTTTGACACAGAATTTAGGCACGACCGAGTTGTGACTCATATTATACTTATAATTGGTTAAAAAATATTTGAAATATAATTCTATTATAATTCCTAATAAATAATATAACAAAAATTTATTATTTGAACTTTTAATATTTTTATTATTCATGGAAGAAATTTCAATGATTTGGGCACCGAAGAATTGGATCTAACCAAAATTACTTATGGATCTTCATTGGAAGTTGATCTTCTTTAGTTTTGGCATTGATTTTTAATTAAGTAAATTTATCTAATCATATTTGTCTGAATGCGACACAAAATGAATACACACGTATCCTCATTTATCAAATACACAACAGCATAGATATAATATAGATGTACATACACACATACACACATACACACATACATGCATGCATACATACATACATACATATATACATACAAACACACTCATGTTATTTGATTTTGATGTATAGAACTTAAAAATTCGCATAAGTTTTGTTTATGAATATCCTAAGTAGCTTTGGAAATAATCTTGTTCAAAATGTGAATAATATTATTATATCCAAATAATAAGAGAAAGCACTTTAAAATTGTGGTCGTGCCTAAAAAGAAATGAATTAATCCAAACTAGATATTAACGATGCTAAAAATTAATATGACGATAAGTATTTAGATGTCACACATCAAAGCGTTGTAGACGTGTAACGAGACGTATAATTATCACGTGCTATAGCGGTCAAAGCCTCCGCCATAACTTGACCCGTCTCTTGTACCATGCTGCTTAAGTATCCTTTACTGTTTTGTAATAGTATGTGAGGATGATCAAATTCCTGCAAATGTAACAAAAAAAGAAAAATATCATCATTTTCTTAGGACATCATTAAGACGTTACAAAGACATAATTGATATAATACAACTAGACATATCAAACAAATCGTAACAAAAAAAAAACATTCAACATCAAAGAAACATTCTCTGGAGGTTGTGATCGATGTACAAGTACGAGTAAGTATTTTATATGTCTAAAATGAACGATTAACTTACCACTGCACGACCAGCATCCATCACCAATATACGATCGTTATCCATCACAGTGTTAAGACGATGAGCGATAGTAAGTACTGTGCACTTTTCAAATTTTTGACGAATCGTCTTTTGTATCAACTCGTCCGTACGAGGATCGACATTGGCCGTAGCTTCATCCAAGATAAGAATTGGATTATTTCGTACGATGGCTCTTGCTAAACAAACGAGCTGTCGTTGTCCAACACTCAAATTAGATCCCCCTTCATTTATATGAGCTTCTAAGCCCATTTCTTTGAGTTCTACTTCTTCCAGTGCTTGCCATAATATGTCATCTCGATAGGTATCAAACGGATCAAGATTTCTCCTCAACGATCCAGAAAATAAGAAAGGTTCTTGTGGAATTATACTCATTTTCGAACGAAGATCGTGAAGACCTATTTCTCTTGTATCAATACCATCTACTAATATAGGCCCTTCAATCTCAGCGAAACGAAATAAGGCAGAAATCAAGGATGATTTTCCTGCACCGGTTCTACCAACAATACCTATCTTTTCCCGTGACTTTATCTCAAAAGAAAGATCTTTCAACACCGGTGGTTCGAACACTGAATATTGCATTGACACTTCTTTGAACTCGATCTTTCCCTGTTGCGGCCAATCTTCTGGTGGTTTCTTATCAGGTGGACTTTCCAATAATGGTTCGTTTTCCACTTTGCTAAAAATTATTTATCCTTTTTAATTTCAAATAGTACAAAAGTATTTAATGTACAAACCAGTAAGATTAAAGATATTTAGTAAAACTTTATAAAAATCATCTTTATACGTTTAAGATAAAGTATTTAGATTACACACACACAAGGCTTTTTTTCCAAACTTTTATAAGTCAAAATGCATTGAATATGTAAACTCTACTTTGTAAATATTTTAATATTTTAACGCGACACAAATTTTATAAATCTGTAATCTAAGACATACCTGTACTCAAGTATACGTTCAACCGATGTCATTTGATTTTCCAATTCGGCACTCTGTCGCATACCCCATTGGAACATACCAGTCAAGCCAATACTTTGTGTAATCGCCAGACCAACGTTGCCACCTTCCATTGATCCAGAAGCATCATCATACATAATAAGGAAGCTTAGAGTGACTAGAGCTATGTACACTAGACAGAACACGTCTAACCAGAATCCAAAGGCACGAGAGGAAGCAATGAATATGAACCATGCCGAAGAATGCAAATCCTGATGGTTGTCAAACTCCTTAATAAGAATGTCACCAGCTTCAAAGGATCGTATCGTTGGTAAACCCTGTAGAGTTGCGTTCAGATGTCCAAACACCGGTGAACGTGCTGGTGACCATTTATGGTTATACTCAAAAATTCTCTCCAATAATGTATTTATGATTTACTTTGTTAATATATTGTAATATTAATAAATATATATAATATAATATATATATATATATATATATGTGTGTGTGTAAAGTATCTATATATTCGAATACGACACGATCGAAAATCATCCATTTCCGGAATCCGATCGAGAAGATGAATATCGATATCTTTATCCTAATAGTGTATCGTAGTATTATTGTATTTCTGAGGTACTCACTGATTCCTTCAAGACGTTTCACGCTCCGACTTGTGGCAATATAGAAGACACGTAGAAAGTAAAATACAACTCCAATTACAACAGTCGGTATTAGTAACCATGGATTAGCAATGGCAACGACCACTATGATTCCCAATAATGATAACCCAATTTGTATACAATCAATTAATGCAATTGGTAACAATTCGTCTACAGCTCCCATGTCCTTTGAAAACCGATTGAGAACTCTGCCAGAATTATTAGTGTTGAAGAATCGCATTTTTGCATTACTTATACAACGGAACATTTTATCGTGTAACGTCATAGACGCTCGCATACACATATTGAAAAAAGATGCTGAACGTATGAGCGTTATTCCTATAGTAAGTACAGTCAAACCACTGTATATATAAATACAAGTATCTCGATCAATTGGTCCTTGCCACTCAAAGATCTCTGTACCATTACTCGTTACGTTGATCTATTGATAAAAGATAACAAAAAGATTAAATATATTAAAATAAACGATACAGTCTTAACAATAAAAATCGAATTGTATACTTACCGATATCTCTTCCATATTGACCCATCGAGATATGAAGAAATCACCTCCACTTGCTGCCAATTGAGCCATCGCACAAAACCCAAAGATTAACGTAACTATGAACCAGTTACCACCAGCTAAGAGATAACCGGCATAAACTTTTCCAGAAACACTACCTTTGGTTCGCATTTCAGCCTCCTGATAACAAATACAAAAAAATAATCTAGATAATAATAGTAAATGGATTCCCATTTAAATAAATATATTACTTCGTCTGGTTCTGGTTGCTTGCTAGTGTCATTCGTTTTATAGGAACTCAATGAAGAGATACTTGGATTACGAGAATTGCTTCTACTAGCAGATGCGGAAGGAGGATGTTCCTCAACGACTGCTTGAGTTTCCAGTAAACGTCCAAAATCCACTCCTTTCGAACCCAACTCATCGTAGGTCCTTATTGAAATGAAGCCTTTTATTAGATTGATATATATATATGACAAATGAATTTGGTGTTGTTTTAAAAAACTTACCCTTCTGCCTGTATCGAACCATCCTTCAACACAATAATTCTACCAACATTGTGCAAATACTGTAGTTGATGAGTAACAAGAATTCTTGTTTTTCCTTTTAAGTACTTAACAATACACTCTTCAAACATGTGTTTACCAACATGAGCATCTACTGCACTTAATGGATCATCAAACAAGTAAATTTCTGATTCTGCGTAAACCGCTCTTGCTAAATTTATCCTATGTTTTATTTAATTATAATATTTTTAATATATTTTAAGATAATTAATTTAATTCCAGTTAAAGTATACTAACCTAGCACGTTGACCACCAGACAAACTAATACCTCGTTCTCCTACTATTGTCTTATCACCGTAAGGTAACAAAGAAAAATCCCTTTTTAATTGACATACTTTAACAACATTATTGTATCGAACTTGGTCCATTGGTCGGCCAAATAAAATATTTTGTCTAACTGAACCAGCAAATAACCATGGTTCTTGACTAGAGTAAGCTGTATTTCCATTAACCTGAAAATAAAAAGTAATAAAATACCATGTTTATTATTCTAATTCTATTTGTAATATCATGTAATATCAATAAATATAGCATACGCAAATGATACTAATATAAGTAAATTAACATACTTTTAAAGTACCGGAAGATAATTTCAGTTCCTTCAGGATAACATTTAACAAACTGCTTTTTCCTGAACCGACTTGTCCGACTATAGCTATAAGTTCACCTGGACGAACGTGTATATTAATATCCTGCAATGTATATTCATTTTCAGATGAAAACCATTTAGCAAAAGCATTTTCTAATTTTATTGGATCGGCACTATTTAATTTCGGTTGTTCGTCGTAACTGTTCCTTTTATTTGTTAAATCTTCGTTTACTTCGTTATTTAAATTAGCTGATTTTTTATGTTTTTTCTTTGCAATATTCTTATTTTTATCTATATTCTTTTCTGGCATTATTTCCTCATACATCATAAATTTCTGTAATCTTTTTATAGAAACCATGGCTTCTGCTACTTGAGTGATACCTAATACATAAATTATTTGATTAATTATTTGTCGATAATATTAACAGGTAATAATAATAGTCTTTATTTTACCTTGTGGGAAGAAAACTGTCATAGTTTGTCGTAGAATATTATAATACGCTGTCAATATAAAAACTTTTTCAGCAGTTATCTTTCCACCGAATAAGACATAAGCCAATATAGTAATAAACAAACACATTCTTGTTGTAAAAATAATAAATGACATAGTGACGCCTCGGATATACGACGTAGAACGAATAACGTTAATTTCTTTCCTATTGATTAATTAATACATTTTAAATATAATTACAAAGACTTAAAGAGTAACATATATAAAAATAATAATTTTATTATTTTATCTTACTTTCTAGCTTTTTCTATTAAATCACTGAATGGTTTCTCCCATGTATACATTTTAATTGCTTGAATTCCAGTTATGATCTCATTCGTTAGTCTAACTCGTTCATCCGTTCTTATAGCTGTTCTCAATCTTAATTCGGATGACTTTTTACCCAAATAACCTAAATAAATAAAAGGAATGAAATAAATTATTTACATATTTATAACTTTTATTAATTAATCTAAAATAAATTATGTGCTTTACCTTGAAGTGGTATAAACATTAACAATGTCACAACACCAATAATAGCAGATATTTGTACTTCAGCAAACATGAAATAGGTAATAATCATAGTTTCAAGTGGTGCAATCCATAAGTAGTGTAAAAATATGATAGCGACATCAAATCTGTTTACATCGTTTGATAAAAGATTAACGGCTTGTCCAACCGTTGTTTTTCCTAATGCAGTTCTTGATAATCTCAATGCTTTTCTATAGATTAATGAACAACAAGCTACTCTCATTTTCATACCCATATGAAGAATAGCCATCATGTATGGGTGTACAACAAATATATTAACAGCAGAGCACAATATCACTCCAAGAGCATATAAATAAGCTTCATTTTTGGATACTTCTTGAGTATTATAATATCGCAATAGATAGCCAAGGCATAATGGCTGTAGCACCCTACATGGAAAAAGACAAAATTTTCATTATGATATTCGTTAACTACCAATATTTCTTTTTTTACATGCTTAAAGCAATACTAGTTAAAATAATAAACATTCTATCGTTAGAAAATCGTATCTAATAATATACTTATTAAAAGATACTTAACTATAAATGAATTTAGATATAATATATTCTATAAAGTCTTTTTTAACTCAAAGTTTAAGTTAATAAACGAATCAAAATAAGAAATAGAAATAATATGCTATGCATTATGCAATGAATGAAAAATTCTAAATTAACTAAACATGCACAAAAATCATGAAATTGTAACTAAATTATGAGGACGTAATTTAAATGGTTAATAAGGAGAAAAAGTAGAAAAGGGGATTTAAAAATCTTCATAATTCTTATTTCTGCGAACTTGCATATCAGAATTATTTTGCTTCTTGTACAGTGGATCACCATTTACCAGAGTATAGGTGTACTTGCGTGGTCTAAAGTAACGAATTAATAGACCAAGAAACAATGGTTGAAATAATCTGCATATATATGTAATAATAAGCTTAATAAAAATATTAGCTGATTAATTAATTTTATAAGTAATTTATCTCTGGACAAAAGAAATGAGAAAAAATTTCAATGAACTTATAATAATGTATAATATATATTTACCTGAGCACTATTTCCATAATGACCAGTATTATTCCATAGAACATTATGCGAGCACCAAAACATTTGATTAATACTTTCAGTAAACTAGGTTCTTTCAAGTTACTTTCATTATCAAATTTTGCACCACTTTTAAGAGCCTTATTTCTTTGCTCGTTTATCTTTTGACATTCTGCCTCCCATAAAGTAGCTAATTTATCTCCAAGTACACTACTCGTATGTTCTTTAAGAGGCTTATATAGATCAGATACTTCAAGGTCTCTACGATACCCAAGCCAGAAGGTGCGTAAAATCCATCTATTTCATAAAAATATGAAAATATATTACACATATTTCTACATATATATAAAGAAAATCATGTCGGTTTAGAAGTGTTTTTTTTTAATATGTTTAATTTAGTATTTATATTATATATAACACTAAAGGTCACAGCTAGTGGCATCGATAGATATATATAACCATAAGAAAGAGTGGGAGGATAGGTAATGTGAGGAAAATTTTCCACAAAAAAAAATAGATTTATTTGAAGGAAAATAATAAAGGCTAATTGTAAGAACAAAACAATGAAAAAACAATTAAAGAAAAAAAACAACATTTAAAGTATTTATATATATATAAGTAACTCATGCCAAATTGAATAACTTCACAAAATAAAAACAAAAAATTTGTTTTTAAAAAACAAAATAAGACATAAGTACTCATTGTCCATATTTTATTTTAGTCTTTATAGTTTTCGAAAGAAACCTAATATAATCTATTAAATCGATAGAGAAACTATATCTCTAGATTAGATAATCTTCGTTTGAAAAGCCTTACAACAAAAAAAGCATATTATCTGAGTAATAGGCAGAGGTATTAAAACCGAAACCGAAGAATATTTTTCTTATAACTTGAATTAAATTTCAATTTCATACTTTAACTATTTATCTTTCACGAATTCATATATTAGATGATTAAAGTATAATTATTTACAGATAATCAGTATAATTATTTAACAATTTATTAAGTCAATTCACAGAGTAATGCTAACATATTGTATATAGAGAATTTTGTTTTAAAAAGAACAAAATCGAATTAGGAAGAATTACAAAATATGTAATTTAATATATAAATGAAATGATTAAAAAAATGAAGAAAAATACTATTAAATATAATATTTTTTTATTTGAAAAAAAAAGCAATATAGTAATGCAGGTCACACATGTCATTAATTAAAAAAATCAAATACTGATTATACATAACATACGTGACCCCAATAACGTTATAATTATATTTTAACCCTTTAAATATTATGGATGCATATGTGCATCCAACGAAAGCTGCTGTACCGATAAATGACGCATATATGCATTATTGTTTGTTTTGTTTCTTTTTTACAATTTTTTAATTGTAACTTGCGTTTAATCAATATAGTTTACATCAACAAACAAAAATATTTCACCCCGAACGATTGCAACCACTTTCGTAGGAAGTATTCAGCACTCAAAGGGTTAATAATTCGATAGAAACTACAGTAGATATATTGGTACACCCAAAATACGGTAAAAATTATAGTTATTTATTATATATAAAATGAAAAAAAAACGAATACTTATAAATATTCTAGTTTGATTATTAAACAAAAAGTACCAGTCAGTATAACGTAAAATAATATTTTCTTTGTCATTAATAATCCCCGATGCTTGATGAGACATTAAATAAAGCTATATAAAAAAAATATATTTTCTTAATAATTATAATTTATTAAATGTTATAAGAGCCATTGGGTTATTTAGGATAGATAATAATCGCTTATAAAATCATAAAGCGTAAATAAAGAAATGATGTTATTCTTGTTATTCGAAAAACATATTTGTGTCAGATAGAAAGATAAATTTTTAATAAGATATTAATCCATATCCAACCTTGTTGTTTATATAGTTTAAACAATACATAGATCGAGGAAAAAATTTATCAATAATTATCACAACAACGTGATACTTTAATAATAAAATTGAATAGTGTAAATGTATATATATAGATATAAAAACAAGTGTTTTCTCTTTTTTATCATGTAGAAACAAGATATATTTTCAATTGTTTCAAGTTCTAAATACTTACGTGAACGTTAATGCGCTTAAAGGATTGGCTCCCTCACGAGGATTCTTTTTCTTCTCAAATTTCTGTTTTCCGTCCATGATAAAAAGATAGTATCACGATCGTTAACGCGCCTCTTCCGTAAACAAAAGAGAAAGTGGAACTAGAGAAAATTACAACATTTATAATCAAATATATGAATAACATGATCAAAATGAAAACAAAGTATTTAACATTATACATATAAAATATTATACTATATATATACCTACTTCATTCGTAATAAATTAATCATCCTATATGTGCCCATAATTATGAAAGTGATCTAACAATAAGTCAAAATTTACAAAAAATGAGTTTATCATTTATTTCATAACACATTATTTTAAACTAAATTAATTCAATGTAATTTTCACGATATTATCAAAAATGAATCGTTATGTTTGTTATTTCAATATTATACAGAATTCATTTAGTGTTCAAATGTAATTCTGTATCTTAAAACAAAAAATATGTACCTTAGCCCATTCGGAACCACGACTTTTTTAGAACACCAAATTTTGTTTCTCTATACTTTAAAAATATTATTTATAAAAAAAAGTCTTATTTCGATGAATACTTTATTCAAAATAACTAATAATAGCTCAGTATGATTACACACACGGTGTACAAGTCTAGACTCAAATGGATTAGACCACTTTCATAATTATGGGCACATAAGTACAAAATACAAAGTACAAGTCATTGCAAATAAATTCAAGTAAAGAATGCATTCTATTTGTAACGAAGTTTTACCTTGACAAACAGACAAAAGAAAAGAAAAAAAGAAAAATACACATATTTTGCGAAAAGGATAAAATAATTGTTATTCGATAGTTATTAAATAAATGTTAATTTTAAATGAATCAATTTCTCTTCTTATTGCTAGTTTCTGGAAGGGCTAAAATATGATAATAATCATATCTTATCTCTTTTGAACATACCACATACCAGTGCGTTATCTTTCAACAGCTTTATAAATATATTACACCTTTTTTTTGTAAAATGAAATGTCGAATTTAGCAACGTTTAGATTGTGACTCAACAGATTTTGTTTTTTTCTCGATATTATTTTATTTATTAAAAAACGTATATATTTGTGTATACATTTGTATATACACAGATGCGGAAATGCAAAGAGACAGACCATATGCAAGTACAACATATTATATACTTCATTAACTTATACGTGAGAACAGCATGCATAATTAATCAGCTTAATAAATACTACTATAGAATTTTTAATGCACGTATAACTAAATTTATTTATGAATCATTTGGCAACTTTTATTCCTTCTTTTTTTTTTTTTTCATCGTTGGCATGTTTCACATAATTCTATATACACGTTTATTTACACATATACGAATACATATTTACAATAGTTATCTTTTCATTATAAATATGTATCATGTAATAAATAAATGATATATTTTAACATTTTCTAACAGTTTATATAAAAAAATGTAGAAAAATAGATTCAAAGAAGATTACATAATAACGTACAGGAAAACGTGAGAAAATAAACTATTAAACGTGTATATATATACTCACACACATATAACACACGCGCATACACTATTTGCGAATTGCAACACATTTACCTAACAAGTAATAGAAAATAATTTTACCCACTAATCTGATAGATAATAAAGTTTAACGCAATGAAATCTGTTCTACAGAGTATAAAAAAAATACGGAACTGATATCACTGCAAAATGTATTCTCATTATCTTGCGAACAACTACATAGACGTAAAAACGGCCAAACGTTTAATTGGCCAAAATTTAATTTTAAAGACAAGAAATTACATAGTAATGGTAACTTTACTAGGATATAATTACATGATTTGCTTTTTTTGTTGAAAAAAGTAACATGACGAATGGTTCTTTTTTCAAACGCATTATAACAATCGATAAGGAACATCGATCTTTTTTTTCCTTGATAAGACTAGAAACTTCATTCTAGCAATCAGTAACAATAATATAAATCTATCAGAACGAAATTTCGTCATTTTATTGGCGCTATTGATCTCTTAACGTGTTAACACAATATCATTTCACAGCAAGACAAATATAGACTTTTATTTAAACGAGAAATTGAGATAGGGAATAAGAGAAAATTAAAATAAACTAATATTTAATCATCAGTATTGAATTATAAACTTAATTCTTAATTATACATACTTAAATTTACATATAACACGATAAGGAACAATGTATTAAAACAATGTTGATAAGGAAATAATTTATACGACTTTTTAATAACCTATTGTCAAATTATCATTCTTAATTATCTTGTAAAGTGAACTGCGACAGAATACGTTATTTTGATCTCAATATCAGAATAACAAAGATTACTTTCTCACCTACAATTGTTTAAATCAACAAATTTGATCAAGGTCTCTTTTTATACTTTCATTTTTTTTTGTATTATATACAATCACATACTAACGCATAGTGCGTGTATACACGGTGCGTGAGTTGCGTATTCACGCATTGCGTTGAATCATATGTAAATCTAATGCTGAATCACAGATTAGAGCTCAAAGAACGTCAGATTTTACATATGATTTCTCAATACATATCAAATGCTGTATATATTCTACATATACTATGATAGAAAGATGATATACATTTTTTTACTCCACAAAATATTTTTTTTTATATTCTTTATTTTTTTTTAAACGTATTATAAATTATATTTATTAAGAAAGAAACGCGTAGTAACTTAATAATAATAATTGTTTTTAAATATTTAATTATTATTATAATAACAATAATGATGATACCGATGATGACGATGATGATAAAGATAATAGAATTATATTAGCTTCCTGGCAAACGTTAGTGACCGCTCTATTTATATTGAAAGATACACACCAATTGATATATTTCTATTTGCGAAAGAAGAAAATTACTTATTTATCTACTGCCAATCTATTTAACAAAATTAATGTTACAAAGTAAGGACAAAGATATATCCAATAACAATAACAATAACAATATAATAATAATAATAATAAAAATGATAATATATATTTAATCGAAAAGTTAGTCGGTTAAGAAATTCGAATTGAGATCAATTGTTTTTCAAAATTCAGCTCATCATGCCATCGTACTTTCTTATATCGTTCAAGGTTACAAAAAATAGCTATGTAATCGAATTATACGGAAAAGAAAAATGATTCTCACTGGAATTCACATAAGTTATTTTCCTTATTCTCAACTTCGATATATATATATATATATAATAAAATATTTTGTAATTAGAAAAATCACACACATGTGCATTTGTACTTACTTCGTAAAAATAAAGATAGAAAGTAAGAAGACTTGTCCACGCTTTGTGCGTCAGGATCCCATACTTTTCGATTGCCTAACAATCCTTTTAACAACCAAAATGAAAACTACACATCCATCCAAGCAGAAAGCATTCGCTTGACTGCAATAAAGAACGCATGTATCATTGATTAACCCCGAACCATAAACACGTGACCATGAACAACCTACTGAAATTGAACGAATTCTACATTTACGTAAAAGATTTCTACCTCCTTTAACGACTGAAGCGCCTTTAAGTGAAAAATAAATCTTAGCTAGAAGTATATTTCGATTTTATACAAGGTGTACATTTCAATTTTAGATTTTCTCTTCTTTATTATAAGTAATTAATTGTACAACAATTGAGTTTATAAACGCGTTAACGATAATACTTCTATATTGTTCTCATTCGAATCGTGAATTTCTTATTGAAGGTCAATTGAAGATCAAAACAATTCTATCTACTGATTTATTTTCTTTTCTTTTTGTTTTCTAATGAATTATCCTATAATCAATATGTATAGTTTTATTTGAAGAAATATCGATTACTTTGAATATCTTTCGAATTTAATCTCTTGAAATTTTATATTATTATATTTGAAAATTCGAATGATGGAACTTTAACATTACAAACAATTTAATTTAACATTTATCTGTTAATACAAAGTGTTTGATTTTAAAAAGAACACCCTGTATACTTCTTGAAGTAGAAATAATAACACAAAATACTTATTCGAAACAATCCTGTGCAATATCGATAGTCTAGGGATATCATTTTGACGCTTCACAAATACTGTTCGATGATTGGTTATTGTTACAACTTAGGGAATTTTTATTTCACATAGTTTCAGTTTAGTCATTTGGTAATACGAGTTGGTAACGTGTACATCCTTTCTACTTTAGCATCTTCATAAACGAAGTCAATCTTTCGCGTAAGCATTTTTCAAATATATAAAATTATATTTTATTAAGGTAAAAAATATTAAAAATTATCTTATTTTATTTTTAGTATTTTCGTTGCAATTGAAAAAAATGGAAGACGACGGTGGTAATGTTGTTGATCTTTATATTCCCAGAAAGTGGTAAGAATTGCACGTGTCTTAAGAATGAATCATGCGTTTTTTTACATATATATATATATATATATATATATATATATAATTTATTTTTATGAATTATTATAATGAGAATGATAAGCAATATCTGCTATGAATAAAAAGTAAATCTGTATTTATGTATATAATATATCTAATAACTGGGCTGTACTATAACCTTTTATTTTGCAGACAAAAAATGTAGATTACAGATTGTAGAAAAAAAGTGCAAGAATGGAATTGCACTGATATACTTCTGCAAAAATTTACATTATTCGATGATAGAGGTTATAAACGATGGAATATTTTTTTCCACAAATTTTTCTATTTGAAAAAAGCTCCAAAATTCTAATCTGGCACAGTTATTAGATACACTTTGTATATATTTTCTATTATATTTGTGGATAAACGTATGAGTTTATTGATCAAAGTTTATCATCAAAACTCTTGATTAATACTTAACTAATTATATTTAAAATTAATTAAATAACTTTCTCAATCTTTTCTACTTTTTATTTTATGAGGTTAATTAATTTAGCATATTAGTGTAACTCCTATATTGATCAGTTGTATAACTTTATATATTTCTTATTTAGCTCATCGAGCAATCGTATTGTACATGCAAAGGATCATGCATCTATACAATTGACTTTGGCAGAAGTAGATCCAGAAACCGGTCGTATGACAGATACAACCAAAATGTATGCGATATGCGGAGCAATCCGTCGAATGGTATGTTCTGAATTGTAATATGTAAAAAGGAAATTAGATAATATATCATTCTAAATAAATTTTGTTTTTATATCAATGTTTAATTTTATTACAGGGTGAATCTGATGATTGTTTAGTTCGCCTTGCAAAAGACGATGGAATCTTACCTAAAAACTTTTAATGTAATTTTATTTTAATAAAAATTATATAAATAAAACAATAGTTGTGCTAATTTAAATTCAGATATAACGATTTTAAAATTAATAGGTTTGTTGTTAATATATTATATAACTCTTTGATCTTTGATGATAATTTATTTAAAAAAGAAAGATCAAACCATCAAAAACCAAAGTACAGCTGATGATATTTTCGAATTTATTTGATTCTGTACAGTTTTACTACAAATTTGTAATTATTAATAATATAATTATATATTATAATAGCAATTATTGTTCAAGTAGTACGTTTCTATTTTTGTAAGATCGATATTCTTTAAGTGTAAAAAGAGAAGTTTTTATTATCGCAATGACTTCGCAGGCATAAAAATCGACTTATTGAACATAATAGATTTATCACGATGCCATTATTTATTATTGGCACTTTTATTATTTTTTTATATTCGCAGAATTCATGTCTTGAAGCCATTATCCATATATGAAAAAATGAAAGTATGAAAATAAGGTTGCGAGTGAATTCTGTTCGTAGTTGGAGCATTCTTATTAGATGCTAAATTTACAAAGCGTTTATCGATTAGAAACACGTGTTTACATAGAGACGTCACATTTTATTTTGGTTTCCTCCTAATGCAAGCAAGAAAAGATCAAAGTTAATACGATCCATAGGACCATTGAGACTGTGATCTTATCTTTTTCATTATTCGTCTTGCTAAATGAAAACAATGATTTATCACTTTTGGGAAATCGCTAGCTTACATTGGTATATCGTAATTTTACAATAATTTAATGTTTATAGCTTCATAGAAGCGTAATATCCTTAAAGCAAAGAAAAAGGATTCTATCTTTTTTATTTGTTTTCTTCTGAGAAAGATAAAATCATTTTGCTAAGCAATATATCAACATATTACGACATAAATATATATATATATATATATATATATATATATATAAGATTTGCGTGCTGCATTTGTACACTTCTTTTCATACGTGTCTCTCTCTCTCTCTCTCTCTTGTAATTTAAGGGAATAATCATTTCTTTTATACATGTATATCATAATCATCTTACGTTCAGTATATGATTATCATCCAAATACACCAAAGTTGTTTCTAAATCGCTGAAAATTGGCCACTTTCATGCTAAAAATATTTAATGAAATCATTAATATGATATATGTAAGAATGTGTCTATGATGTATCATTTGTTATTACACTTTTTAATAACAATACAGGAAGATCGGCCAGATTTTTTGAATAATTCTGTAAGCCGAGTAAACCACTGGATGAAGGATGATACTTTTCCATTAATATTTCTACCAAATATCTATCTATATTGGGATAGATCTCTACTGGAACACGTAAGATCATGCGATGATGCAACCACTATTTACCCCTAACTTTAGTTAGAACATCGATGCAAAATAAATTACAGATAGCTTCTTTCAAACAACATTAATGTTAGTATGTAATAATAACATATTCGGCATAATATTAATTACATAAATGTATACATTAGCTAATATATCATTTATATATATATACCATCATGTCGTTACATTTAATTATACATTTAATTTTATAATATACTAGAAAATGTTTCTTTTTCATTTTTATTAAATAACAACTTCGTTAAATCTTACATATAATGGAGCATTTGTTTCATTACATATTCTCGATATATCTCTTGATAATACAAGCGAAAAATCCGATGACAGTCTCTAACGCTATGTTCCTTACAATAGACGTGGAAGATTATTATTATTATTATTATTATTATTATTATTTTTATTAGCAAGACCGTCGACCGAATGTTAAAACTCGATGTACCATTATCGTTGCGGTAGGACGCACACACGACAGATTTTCTTTCTTTTTATTTTTTTTATTATTTTTTTTATTAGAGCGTAGAGAAATAATATATTGTCCATTCGCCACATAATTTTGTTTTTATTCGAGTTGATCATCATCTGGCGAAACGGTAACAAATGATTGTTAGATGTATCACTCATTTGTCAAATTGATTAACTCTATAAAATAAAATGTATTATTTTTCATTTACTTTTACTTTATGTATTACTTTATTTACTTTTGTTATTTAGCTGTGTTAAGTATAATTAAAAAAGAACTTTTTACTTGTAAAATACAAAAAGTTAAGCATTTATCCAAGTGCTTTGGCACTACAATTTTTAAATCATTCTAAAAATAGAGTTAATCACTTTGACCTATGAATAGCTCATATATCTCACATAGAAACTATCTAATTATATTTATTAGTTCAAAGTATAGTACTTTACAAGACTTATATATGACACGAAGGAAAAAAATATAAACTCTGTATTTTGGCTTTTTTTCTTCTCCTTTTCATATATATATGTATATATGCATGTACGTCCTACTTAATAGCATATAGTATCATATATATATATATAATGCAAAGTTTATCTATGTTTCGTGAAAATTGTATCATTAATATCATCGTTAAACAGTCCAATTGAAAAGAAGTATTTGTTAACTAAACTTTATTGGTACTGTGGAATGTGCCAAGAAGGACATCAATAAGTCCCTGACAAATATCAAGAAATACTTTATAAAAGTGATACTTATACTTTTTCTGTGTGCGTGTATATCCCTTCTATCTCTTTTTCATTTTCATTTTCATTTTTATTTTCATTTTCATTTTCATTTTCATTTTCATTTTCATTTTCTTTTTATTTTTATCTTTTTTTTTTTGTAAATTCAAAGAATGTCTTCTTCGTTATCTTTACTAATACATTAACATCATCTGAAATCATTTGATCCAAAATTATTCGTACGTGTGACGTTGGAACCTTGCATAAAATGAAACATATAGTTTTGCAATATCGTTATATTTCTAGGATACACAAATATATTTTATTACTCGGTTTAATCACATCGTCATATCATGATTATAAATGACGATTGTGTGTGTGCAAAATAATGAAAAATTCATAAAATATATTTTATTATTTATTGATACCTTTTATAATAATATGTAAGAATCAATTTATAATTTGTAATTTCAAAGAATATACGATCAAAGTTATTAAATGTACAAGTTATACTGGTATTGAATCCTTTAATAATTTAATTAATATTTATATTATTTTAGAATTTCTATATATCCTAAGAAAACACGATGTGTGCGATCATGTTATATTGTTAAATATAAACTTTGTCTCTTATCTAGCCTTCTTGCTGTTCTATCAATTATATATATATATATATATTGTTAATTAATCATAAAATTTAATCTTCGTCATAAAAAAAATATGAAACAAAAAACTATAGTATTCTTTCATTGTACTGTATATCGCTTTTTAATTCATAAATTACATCTGTGGCAAGATTAAAACATACAAAATACAAAAATAAACAAAAATTAATCTATGAATATGCAAGGTTCTTTGGTTTTTTATTTCTACATGAATAATTTTAGTCGTATGATAAAATCAAAGTTCGTCACACCCAAATAGAGTTAATTTTATATACGACATATTTATTAATTTCTCACGTTCTCGTAGTATATTATCAAATGATTTCTAATTTCACTCGTGCATAAGTTTTATTTAAAAAAAAAAATTAAAAAAAAAAACGAAATATCAATAAACATTATGCTTACTTTATGATCTTGTACTTGGGTAGATCAATTCGACAATTCTGATTATTGTAGATGATCCAAATAAAATTCATCAAGAAAATAAAAAGGTAGCTCCTCGGTCATTTCTTTAGGAGACAGTGGCAGCAGATGGAAAAGAGGTGGGTCACGTGAGATTCGTTTCTTGTTCGCCCCATCCTTCACTGTCGCATTCGCTTTCCGAAGCTGAATCACTGTCACTAAATTCGACAGCAACACGACGAGCCAATATGGATGCAACATCGTTCAATGCATTAACACGTTCTACTTCCTTCTGCTCGATTTTTTCTACTTTTCTTAATTTAATTCCTAAGTCATTCAAAATGAATATTTGTTAATTTATATGCGTCAAGATTAACAAATAAAAATCAAATAAATTTCCAAGAATAAATTACCATCTCTTATCGCTTTAAGTAAATCATTCCTCGGATCTACCAATGGAATATTCGGATTGACGGACTTTCGTAATTGTCCATCGATACTTTTCAATGGTTTTAATTTTGGTGGACACATGGCTATCATTTTGGCAATATCTCCGTTCGTCAATGGTACTGGTGGCGATGTACCATTAATTGCTGGCGGTGGAGGTGGTGGCGGAGGAGGAGGAGGAATATTACATGGCGGAGAAATAGGCCTTGGTGGTGTAGGGTCAGGTGTTGGAGGTGGTGGTGGTAAGTCTTGAGAGACGGGATCTGTTTCGTCTGTACCAATTTGTGCCGAGTGATTTGGTGGAGTAGGAGTCGAATGATGACTCGGTAACGGACTGTTTGGACGACTTCCACTTCTATTTAATAAATGAGATGGTATTGAACCTAAAACATTTATACTTTTATTAGTTTTGTTTTTTATATATATGATAAAAGAAAAAAAATATTTTTAAATATAACACACCATTCATAGAAGGTGGAGACATCGTTTCTCCTGGAGGAGGAGGAGGTGGTGGAAGCGTATCTCTACCAGTGCTCATAGATCTCCCTCTGGTAGGAGTATTATTAGCTGAGGCTACCGTGGGAGTTGAATTACTAGAAGTATTGCTTGGTGGAGCAGGAGGTGGTTGAGAAGGTCGCGATCTACCACTTCTACTGGGTGTACTTTGTCCACCTGGACTTTGATAAGTTTCGCTACCTTGTTGGCCTTGACCAGAAGCATAATGAGAACCGTATACGTTTTCTTCGTAACCATGAGAAACAGAATTTGTTGCCCTATAAAAGAATAATAAGTGATAATCCGTTCAAATCTTATAAGATTTATCTAATAAATTAACGTTACGTACCTGTAATGATCAGAGGAAGAAGGGCTATACAAGTGTTGCTCCTCTGGTGGATAACTTCGTCTAAGTTCAATACTGTTTGGTCTGGGTGGTCTTGATTCGGTCACAACCATCCCCATCATCGCTTCATCAGTCATGTTATGAGGTGCTCTATATTGAACCCCCTGTGTTGGCATTATATATTCCCCATGACCAACCGCTAATTGTCTCTGCCTTTCCCTTGTATTATGAGGCTGTCTTACGCGCTTCTTGTGTCTACCTCCACCACTACTACCTTCGTTCCGTGGTCTATGAGGCTATAGCGTAGAAAAAAAAAATATACATATATCAAAAAATATTCCTAGTTGTTATTCAAGTTTCCCATTTAAAGATATGTTTGCATGAAAACAAGCATAATCATTTCAATTTGAAGGAACTCTTTTGACTGATTGAGCTTCGTTAAAAACACGAACCATCGTCTTTATTGGTTTTTATCATCTATTAAATATATTTGTCCAAAGTATATATGTGTGTACGTATGTTAGTAGTGCTGAATCAGTCAATAAATATGCAACAAATATGTAGGAAATATGGTTTCCTGTAATCAAGAATCACACGTGTGATGTTAAATAATATCTTACATCGTTGTGATATCGTTCGTAAAGATTGATCGCGATAAAGTTTTATTTCCTACATAGAAAATGTGACAATTGAGTTACGAAGATGAAGGATCGATAATTGATTGCGTAAAACCGATACATCATAATAATCATAGACCCTTGTGAGTTTTAACATTCAAAACTTGCATTACTTGCAAAAAGGACAGCGTTGCAACGATCGACAAAGTGATAATGAAATGTGAATATTGTGTGACATTTTATAATGTACAAGGGAATCACCCGAGTGAAGGAGTACTTTTTTTTATTAATCAAAATCATCAGTTTAAGAAAAAGAGTGAAAAAAAATTATAAACTCTCGAGTGAAGTCCTTTGTTAGCACTGACATATCAAGGGATTTTATATGAATCAACAGAGATCAAGTGTTTTTTAAAGTCGAAAGTAAAATCGGCTTGAAACAATTGATCTGTGAAGAGCAAACACTAAAAATGAAAAAAGTCACTGGCTTTTGCTATTACCTAGGGCATAAACTACAAACTTTGAAAGCGAGCAACTAACGCAATTTCTAGTCAGCTTAAAAAAGAGAGAAATAGAAAGTGAAAAATAGAGAGAAAGAGAAAGAGAGAAAGATAAGTGGTTAATGATCGGATAAAACCACAGAGAAGTGAGACTGATGAGTGTGTGACTGATCAATTATTATTTAGTATTCATGATTTAACAGGGGAATAAAATAAAACTACAAAGATCCAAATCATCGACTTGCCTTTCTGTATGGTTCGGCATATTCTGTTTCAGTCTATAACGAACGGGATAGAGTTCCAAATAGTTAGCAATTACAATATCAATATATACATACAATATTGAGAGTTTAACTTATATGTTTCGTGCACCCCGAAGGCACATTAATGTGTCTTTACAAAAATAACAAAATTAATCTCAAAATATAAACTATAAAATAAAAATTAGTGAATACAATTCTTCAAAAATAATTGTACATATAAAATTGTATATCGAGGTGCACGCGTTAAAAAATAAAATGTTCCAACAATGATAATTTACCTTTTTCCCTCGATCATGTAATTTCTTTTCAGTATCTTTTAACATCTCTTGACTCCATAGATCAAAGAAATAATTTGGATCTGTGTAAAACTTCAATCCATCTTTTCCATCCTCTCTGAAAAAAGAAATTTCATCAATCAATATTTACTTCTATTTGACTAAAATTCTATAATGTTTTAGCATCACACACAAATATATATGTACCTATAAATGTTGAGCTTATCTAAAGGTGGTGGTATGTCGCATTGACGATAAGTTTCTAACATTGCCGTTGGCATCGATTCTCTTGAAACTACTTGTTGATCAAAAACAATTGAGCTCTTAAATGCTTTCCTCATGTGTATATCTTGTAGTGACACTAAATAACAAAAGTAATCAATATTAATGTTAAGTTATATGACAATACTCGTTTAGAATAATAACAGTAATTACACGTTTATTAAATAACAAAATAAATCATTAATTATAAAATATTTTTAGGTGGACCACCAACCTTCCTCGACATTGCTATCAAGTTGAGTGACTTTGACAGCTAATCGATCTATCCTAGCTTGCAAAGAATTTGCCCTTTCACTTAACGCATGAGCTTCTCTAGTCAGCTCTGCAAAAAGATCTTCGGCATGCCGTGAAAGGCTAGAAAGTTGTCTAATGGTATTAGCCAAAGTACCATTAGTAACAGCTTCTAATTCCGATGGCAATGGATAATCATCCGGTATTGTCCCACGCGCAACGTGAACAGGTTCCACCAATCTTTTTGGTAGAGGCATTTTATCGATTAATTTTACCTTACGATCCTTTTGACTAGGCTTCGTAAATAATTCACCGTTCTTTTAGAATCTGCAATAAGAAATTTTTATATTATTAAATCTTTTAGATATTTTTTTATCTATTTCAATTTCTCGATTAACTTGTAATAAATGATAAAAGATAGAACACAACGACACACAAATATATATTATAGACAGGATATTTCAAAAGTTCCTTTTGATAACTTTGTATGCTTGTATTTTATTAACAAAATATTATATTTTTATTAATAAACTATTATAATATTAATTTTGATTGTTATTTTTTTCTTTTCATGGCAAATAACTTTTAAATCATCCTGTATATATTATTATTATTATTATTATTATTATTATTAATTTATTCGAGTATTTATTTGAAAAATAAAAATAAAACAATAAATAAGAGCCAAGTACGATCGAGTTACGTTAAATAAAAGTCTAACGACCTGCGAAAGGCGATACTCGCGGAGACAGAAAAGGAAACGTTAGGATTAATATACGCTTGAGAGCATCTTTACAATCGTTTCTACGGTGTAGAATTCGAATGTACTTACTTACATATAACGGATCGTGAAGTGTTAGATACTGGTATTTATATGCCATGATCGATCTATACTTCGCAATCGCTTAAATGCAAGGTACTATATAAGGATAGGAAATCTAATATCGCGAGATTTTTATCTTCGTTCACCGTAAGGAATAAAGATAAAATTATAGGAATGGAAGGACAAACGATATACATCGTGCGGTTAGCAGCAAATATACGACGATAAATGAAATAAATAAACCAATTGATAAAAGATATTTAAGGTAATAATAAATCAATACATATGAATATATTCAAACATATATAAGTAATAAATAAATGTTAGCTAATAGAGAAGAAACAATCAAAAAATGTTTAAAAGGAAATTATAATTGAAAATAGTGTGCCATTTATTATTCTACAAAGTAAATATAATTTTACAAAATAAAAAGAAGATAAAATTGATAAAATAATCTAATTTATTGTTGAAATGTCATAAAACTTATTGTTATTTAGTGGCTTTAAATCTAATTATTAAATAAATTTGTTTTAAATATGAAAGGTTCAGTATTAATCAAATGCTTTTATGATAAAATGTTCAAAAATTGCTTTGGTTTGTGAAAAACTCATATAAGAATAATATGATTTTTTTATTACATTAAAAGTAATGAGTTGGAAATATATATTAATATAGAGAAGTTCAAATTACCACTAAATGTTTAAGTATTTGCAGATAATAACTAATTGCAAGCTGACTAGTAAGAACAAGGTAATTCACTTTAAATTAACTTAAATTCACTTCAAAAGGAATTGAAAAAGATTAGAAGAACGTTTAACAGACTTTATAAATGACAAGTAAGTAGAAGACAATAAATAATTTTTGACATATTTATTTAGAATTAATAAAGCATTCATACCTCATATTCTGAGATTAGATGATGACATAATGCAACTGTATGTGAAGATACAAATCCATAGTTTGTTAAACTTTTTAAAATAGTGTTCATTACGGTACAAACATTTAACGCAATTCCAACGATATAATATCACATATAAGTGAGCATGATTAATTACAGCTTCGTCCTCTTAAATCTGCCACTACTGTCATGGCGGAACACTATCTTCCCTTCTTGTTCACATTAAACACCTGTTAGGAGAAATAAGATTGACTATATGAACACTTCAAAATCGTTAGAAACTTTTTTCTCAAAAATAAGATATTTTATTCATGTCAATTGATAAAGAGACGAAATCACCCCCTACGTAGCTACCACCCCGGCGGCCATGTGTCACCCTGTAATTCTGTTCCCAGCCTCGCGATGGCGCTTTGATCCCCTCCCACCTAATTCTTTCATGTAACTATCTTTTTTACTGATTTTATTAATCGCCCGATAAAACATATGAAGCTATCAACGCTTTTATTTGCAACTACATCCTTTTTTTATCTATTTATCAATTTCTCTATGCAGAATTTTGATATTCTTTAACATTGTTATCTCACCTTAACTAAAATTCTACCGAGTTATTGCTAGACTATAAACATGATACTGTCGAGTTAAAGAACATTGAAAATCAATACAGAAGGAAAAGCGTTAACTAGATATATGTCATTTCTCTTAAAATCATTTTTAAATTATATCATCGCGTTTAAACATGTGCAAAACGAAAGACTAAGAAATTCTTTTCGTTTCGATTCGCCATATTTTCTCTCGCCCCACCTCTCCTCATTTAATCTCATCTCACTTCACCAAAGCACTTCCTTCTTTCTTTCCTTCTCGTTCTCACACTTAGCCACGCCCCACCCCGCTACGCCTACTAATGTAACTTTTGTCTTGTATCAACTGCCAAGACGTGTCACGTTCTCTTGCGAGACTTCTTACACCCATCGTTAACTCACCATATTCAGCATGGCTAACTTCACGTATACGCATAATGTCGGTCAACGTAGTACGATCATTGAAACGTACCACACCCCCACCCCATTTATAATTGCGTTCTTTCAACGATAAGAATTCATTAACTCCTATAAAATTAATAACAACAACACGTTTTCACTAATCAAAGATGAATATCCTGTTAATTTATTTCATTCGTATTTAATTTCTTACGTTCAATTTATTGTTCTAATCGTAAACGTTCGAACGCTGTTTACCACGGCGCTGTTCTTTTCAACCAACCGTGGACAAACCGAGAGACCAACCAACCGACCGAATGACAAGCAACTGACTGAGTTACTCCCGTTACATCAATGCAACACACACAAATCGAAATCGCGGGAAATTTTGAATACAAATACTTTGATTATTCGATTATTTTTTTTAAATCATTTTTAATCGATATTATTAAAAATGATACTATATTCAACCGATATTATATTATTTTCCTTTTCTTTTTTCAAATGTGACAAGATTTTAGAATATTATCTTGACAAATTATTTTCGAGTTAAAAAAAGTGTCGTATCATGTAGCATGGGATTAATTATTCAATTGCCTTACATCAATATATGTACTTCGTTATTTCATTAATATACTCTTAACCTATAATTTCACCACTGCGTATAATTGTGCGTTGTTTATGTTTAATTTATAAGTAAAAGACATGGATGTTACTTGACATTATTATTTTTTAATGACTTTTCACAGACACAATAATTTATTATTTATATTTATACACTTTTATTTACACAACTTCGTAGTAAGAAATTTTAGAAATTAATTAAAAATCTGTCATGTCAGCCATTTAAAATTTAACGTCACTTCCGGTTAATTTTGATACTTTCCCATCTTTATAATTCTGTTATCCTAATATATTTTGTTTTTGTCCTAAGTTTTTATAACTCGACGAATGTTCAAATTTCTACCAGTTAACATAAAAAGGATTAAGAATAACATATAAAGGATAAAAGCGCAAAAATAAAAAAAATAAATAATATCTGTTGTTAACCTAACCTGTGTATTTTTATATAATAAAAACATGAGTAATGTGAAAAATCATAGCAAAAAAGGTCGAGGAAAACATTCACAAAAGAAAATCGAACCTATAGAAGAACCTAAAAAAGAGTCAAGGTTATTAGTCCAGCCTAAACAATCTTATGCTGCATACGATATTGCAGAAACTAATGATGACAGTAAAGATTTTGAATCTCTCATAAAGATGCCAACTTCAGCGGATGGGCAGCTTGTTCTTAAATCTGAAAAGAATTGGTCCGCTGATGTATTAGGATGCTTTGATTACTTTACTTTAGATTTAAATTTAGTTTCTGCTGCTATGAAATGCATTCCGTTTAACGAATGTGTTCAAATAGAAGATAAATATTTCACAGTAAGCGTTTTCATATAGACATTAAACATAATATGTCTTTATGTATTTGTTTAATGAATAATTTATGCTTTTTGTATAACGTTTTAATACCATAGGTTGATCAATTAACAAGTTTTCACAATGCTGTTAAAGAAGGAAAAAAAGCTTATAAGAATATTTTGTCTAATTTAGAAATCTCTGATTCATCTGACATAACAAATCTTAATAGATCATTAGAGAGTAAAAATGAAGAGCAAGTAGACATGAGTTTAGGTTTTAAAAAGACTATGAGTGATAATAAAATAACTATAGCTGAGGAACAAAATAAAAATGATGATACAGAAGAAGATTTAGATTTCTTATTATCTCTTGAATCACCTACCTTACAAAGTAATATAAAACAAATGCCTTTGCCAAAAATACAATTTAAAAATGGTAATGTAATGTTTAAAACAATTTTTAATCAAATATATAGATTCTTTATTTTATTAAACTTTCATATCATTGAATTAACTAATTTATTTTACTGATGATTTTTAAATTTTTATTTTTAGGTTTCAAAACACAGTCTGCTACTTTATCGACTAAGTCAAATGATTTTGACACCTTATTAGATTCAATATTAGGTGATTAAACATGAAATTTGTGTTTTTTGTTATGAAGGAATTCTAAAAATTCAATAAGATTAAATATAAATTGGAAATTATTATTACAGTTATTACAAAAGTTACAATTAGTGGAAAGTATTATTACAAAATAATTACAAATTTTCTGTAATAAAGTACAAAACTATTAGACCGTTAATTGTTATGGTAACAAAATGCACATTTTTTATTATACTGTAAAATAATATGTATTACTTATTGATTTACTTAATGTTATATTCTTATTGTACACAGCATCATATTTAGAAATCAATATGAAAACTTTTCAGTAAGATAAACATGCATATAATCATAAACTACAAGCATAATAGCTCCTCCTGGGCCCAATCTCAATACCTTTGGCAATAAACCTTTGTATAAAGCTTTAAATCTGAAATATAAAAAAAGAACTAATAAAATATAAATAATTTTTAGTATTCTATCAATTTTTAGGCAACGTTTAGCAAATTGTGTGCAAATTTACAGGTAATACCATACCCTTCATTTTTATAAATAATACAAATAGTATTTAGTGTTCCTTTGTATTGTATATTTCCTTGTGGTCCTTGTATACGACTTTTAGCTACATCAAAAGGTATATTTAAACAAGAAGCTACCGTTCCTGACACGAAACCTAAACTGACCTAAGCAATCAATAATATTTTATTAGAAACATAATACAAGAAATGTTCATAAGCATTATATCATAATTACCTTAGTTCCAAATTCGAGCAAAGGATCTTTATTTACTGGTATATAATTTTTTACAGAATGATAAAATCCAAAATAAAAAGAATTAAATACAGCATTTCTCATTATAGTGGCAGACAGTCCTCTGTAAAGTCCATTTAATCCAAATCCATATTTTGATATAATTTCTCTTGTTACAATAGCAGTCGAAGGTCTTCCAACACGATTCGATTGTTGTTTTACTTTAATAACTTCAAAAGGATTTACTAAAACACCCTCAGTAACTCCAGCAAAAAAGCCAGCACATGAGAATGTCTACAATAATTTTTATGTTAAACTTCTGTTTTAGAGAATATATAAATATATAAATATACATATATATATTAATAAAAATAATGATTCAATCAATCATTGTTACCAAAGGACTAGGTGACGCAGCACCAAATAAGAAGAATTGTTTGTATTGTTCGAATGTAAAAAACTAAAAGAACAAAAATTATAACAAATAAATCATAATATAATCAAAAAAGATCTTTATTACTAAATTATTCAATACCTACTTTTACTGCTCTTTTAGGTGTTTCTACGATAATTGGCGGAAGCAATCCTTTCCAAAGCGCAGTAACACCTTCAGATTTACACATCTTATGCATACAATCTATAATTCCTATAGCAATAAGCAAGAGCATTGAATAACTGCTTTAACATAATTCTTATAATCGCGTTATAAATACCTGTGTAGTAGGTGGCATCTGCTGCTTGCATTCTAACTTGAAGTTGAAATCGTGTTTTAACAAGATCCATTGGATGCATTATACAAACTTCAACAAAGCCTGCAGAACCACCGGCACCAATTTGTATGACGCCTTCTTTTATCAAACTCCTTTGCGGATGTACTTTTTGTTGATACATCTTTTTAGCTTTTTATTTTTAACATCTTTTATAATATCTTATTAATATCACAATAATCAACAATTTTTATTCCTTATATTTATAGGAACATTCACTACGAATAAAATAATATACATAAATAAACCCATATATATTTATATGATGTATTAACTAAGACTGTCTGAAATTAACAGTATCCATTGTAAGAGAGCTTTTTCTTGAATGAAAAGAACTTACAGTATACTCGGGATTTTTCTACTATGAACACATGCTATAAATGTGTTTACTGACTTGCAGTCTATTTTTACATTTAACAATTCTAACCTCTGAAACTTTTCTAACTATTTTTTCAGAACAGTTTCTTAACAAATTTCATTACACCAAATGTACAGTTAACTACTCGATAAATTTAAATAATGAATAAGAAACTTATATTAAATATGTATATCATTATATCAATTATCTTTTTAAGTATAGCAAAAAATTTTTCACATACAGCATTTCTTTATCATCAATGATAATGCATTTTTAAATAATAATATAAATTACTTTATCTTGCATATTGCGTAATTGCACTTTTATTTCTAATTGTAAGAGAATAAATGAAAGCACTATTACAAAATAAAATGATAGATAACTAATAAATAAACAAAAGAATAACTTTTATTACTCTATAGTTACTTAATTATAGAGACGAAAAAACATTTTATGTAGATATAATTAAATTAGTCTATCATGAAAAAATATTGCTTAAATGTTTTCTATAAATACTTTATTGCTTATTACATAGTATATACAAAACTACATAAGAAAAACTTTATACTATTCTCACACATATACCATATTTAGACTTAATACAGAATTTCTATTTATATATACATAAATAAATGAAATAATATATTATTATTAGATTATATTGTAATCCTATTGTACAAACCATTGATATTTTCAAAATCTAATTATTAAGAAAATTTATTTTTAAATATTAAAAGTTTAGCATATATATCAAACGTTGTGACACTGAAATTTCAAAACATTTTAACAGTGGAGTTAATCACTTTGACCTGTAAATGGCTCATATGCCAAGGCTACAAATTAAATATCGTAAAGAAAAGACAAAATATATTGGCTAATAAAAATTCTTTCAAAAAATACCCTACAAGATAAGATATCAAATTGTCGAAAATAAGATTTAACTCTCTATTACTGATTAAAGATGAACAAATATATATATATATATATATAGATCATGTTTAACCTACAATTATGCGTAAATAAATAATAGGTTATGAACAAATTACCTTTATTACAGTACATAATAATTTTGCGTTAATTATTATTTTTTTTATCGCAATAAATAAATAAATAAAAATTATATAAAAATAAAAAGATGTATGTAAACCTGTAAACATATAAATAAATAATTTTTATATGTATTTATTGAAATACAAAATTTTGTAAAAAAATATCATAAGTGGGAATGACCTTGAAAATGTTATCGTATAGTGCCAGATCACGATGATTTCAATATATACTGGACTTCAATAGGTTCCTTGTTGTGTAAAACATTCGGAGACGACGAGTTCAAAGTATCTTCGTCAAGCAGTAACAATTAGTTTTTGACGTGCGTTTCGCTATAATCTACACTGCTTATTTTACTTATTTTTTATTTTAATTTTATTGTAAACAATCAGGCAAAATGAGTGCAAGACAGAGAAAGGTATCTAATATAAGTATATATATTGTATAAATATATATACACAAATTATATATATAATATAGTTACAGTTATTAATTAGTTCCTAAGATTCTAGAAAGGTTGCGTAATTCAAGTTATCGAATCTAATTTCGAATAATGAGAAAGAGTTCTTTTTTTCTTTTTTTGGGATGAAACAGTTATATTTTTTTCTCCTTCAAATTATTTTATCAAATAATTGTGATTTCTTATGAAAAATGTTACACGTTACTTACTGTATAAACTATTGATGGTCATTATTATGATGAAATCATAAATGCAAGCTATGAAATGGATTTATTACTATTTTTTACTACTCTTCTTCGTTACTTCTTAATACAACACATAATGACATATATACACATCTGTTTACACACATATATAATATACGAGCTAAAAGCCACGTGTATATCGCGCCAAGAAGTGTATATATATATATCATATATTATATATATATATGTTACATGACACGTATATACAGTCGGGTAAAGATAGAATGTATTCTTATCTATTCCACAATTTTGAGTATTGTACAGAAATATGGACGATGAGAGGTTTATGACATACAAAAATTTCATTTATTGTTAAGATATAATTAGAATATTTCATTTTTTCTAAAGAAACACGCGCTCTGTGTTCACTAGATGCAATATAGACTTGTGAGTTATAATTATGCACCTCGATGTTTTGCTTTTGTATGTGTCCTCTTTTATCTTTGCATGATTCGTGGTTAAACTTTATTTTTTATTTATTTTGATATATCTTTTTATTCATTATTTTCTTCATTTGTTTAATATATGACAGGCACATTTTAATTACATGTATAATATATCGTTATTTCCAAAGGATTGAATTTTATTAATAGAATTTTATTTTGATTATAAAATTTAAACTCGAATGCGCATAATTATTAAGGTATTATTAATTATGATACTATGTTTATGATGCAAATTTTGTGCTTAATTATTTTTAGAAATATTTTTTATATCTATATTCTTATTGATATATTTTTTTTAGCTGAAGTCTGGAAATGAGAAAGTCTATGAGAATGTATCATCATCCAGTACGAAGAAAAGTACCAGTCAACTTGGGAGAAAATATTTTATAATAGTTGCTTTACTTGGTGCATTATTCCTTGGTTATATTGCAATAGCTAATGATTTAAAGCCAATAAGAATTGGTAGTAAAGTTATTGACACATTAGCATTTTCATTAAATATACAAAAGCCTTTTTATGTTGTTATCATTGATGCTGGATCTACTGGTAGTCGTGTATTAGCATTTAGTTTCCATGAGTCAATTCTAAATCGTCATCTAGTACTAGATGCTGAATTATATAGTGATACTAAACCTGGATTAAGTGCATTTGCTGACGATCCTAAATTTGCTGCTAAATCTCTTATTAAATTGTTGGACAAAGCAAAGACAGTTATACCACAATCAGAATGGGTTAATACACCGCTTAGTATGAAGGCTACTGCTGGCCTTAGATTACTACCTGGACATAAAGCAAATAATATACTTGAAGAATGTAGTAAACTTTTTGAATCATCCGGCTTTAAGGTATCCAAAAATGCTATTTCTATAATGGACGGAGCCAGTGAAGGAATTTTTTCTTGGTTTACTGTAAATTTCTTATTGGATAAACTTAATTCCCATACATCTGAAAACACAGTAGCTGCACTTGATCTTGGAGGGGGCTCTACGCAAGTAACATTTGCACCAAATAAAATGCAAGCAAAAGAATTGAAAGAACATGTCTATGCTATTAATGCCTTTAGTCATAATATGAGTGTATATACGCATAGTTATTTAGGAATGGGTTTAATGGCAGCTAGAAAAGAAATTTTGATGCATGGAATGAATATAAAAAATACTACTGACAAAGGCCCAATAGTAATCAGATCAGAATGCATAAATCCAATTGTAAATACTGAATGGAGTTATGGAGGAAAAAATTATATAGTTAAAGGACCTGTTAATGGAACACTTAAAACAGTTAAGACGCAAAATTTTGCAGGAGGTGATGAGAATAGACCGATTGTAAGATTTTCAGAATGCTTAAAGATTATAGAAAAATATGTCAATACAATAAGCAATAAGCCGATAGGACTAAACACTCATGAAATATATGCTTTTTCTTATTACTTTGAACGCGCGACTGAGGTAAATTTACATATTTTTATTTTTCTATCTTTTCTATTCTCTGTATAATTTAATTTAAATCAATAATTAATTACTACAGGTAGGTTTAATAGATCCCTTCACTGGTGGTGCTATACACTTAGGTGCTTTTTTGAAACAAGCTACGGAAACTTGTGATTATCCTAATACAGATCAACCATTTATGTGCTTGGATTTGACATTTATTTATGTCTTGTTACATAATGGTTTTGGCTTAGATCCTTCTACAAGGTTATTTGTAAGTAAAATTTATGTGAATATATATATATTTATTTAAACAATGATATGAATCTAAAATATAAATAAGAAATATATAAGATTATATTTGGTTAGTGAAATGAATGTTTCTGTTGCAGTTGTATAAGAAAATCAATGGACATGAATTAAGTTGGGCTTTAGGAGCTGCCTTTAACGTATTACAAAATGGTCTTTAACGTTTATAGGAAATATAATATTAATAGATGGAAAATTAGTGAAATAGAACAATTATCAATTTTTAGTAAAAGTATTGAATATAGTTGATATCAGCAAATTTTAATATGCAAGACAAGTCTTACAAAATATAATTTATAGTGACTTTACAATGGAAAACTATAGATTATTAATATTATATTCCTAATAAATATTAATATTAAGATTTTTATTTTCATAATATTATGACTTATTCAATACAAATTTTAACATTGACAAGTGAATTTAAATGCTTCGTTTATCATATGAAATTGTTTATTTTATAATAATAATATTTTTTTCATCTAATTATTGTTTTAAACTGTAGTATTTCAAATTTAAATTATTAGCTTTAAAGTCAAGGCTGTTTTATAAATAAAGAATGATATATGATCAGTGATATACACACTCTACATACGCACAAATATGAATAATGTTATAATGTTACTCTAATAGTAATAAAATAATTTTAAATAGAAACGTTATTTCTGATATATATTTAAATAAAAATAAAATTAGAATATGTGTACATTTAACGATTCAATTAATTATAAAGGTATTAAATAAGATTCATATAAAACAAACAAAAATATTAAATTTTATCTTACTTTTTTTTAATAATCCGATGAACTCGTCAATTTATTACGATGACCATAAAAGTATATTGTACTTTATCATTTAATGATTTGTATTATATTTATATAAGTCGAATGAAACAATGAATACACTGCTTTCTAAAATTTCTCCTTCTTGCTGTAATAAAAATAAAACATATATATATATATATTTTTCTCTATAAGATAAAAAAAACATATGAAAGAAAAATGTTAATAAAACGTTACTTTAGCAGTGACTCCAATAAGATTATCGGCATTAACAAATAATTTATCTTTTAATGATATTATTATGAAGTGCATTAAATCAAGATTGGATTGGATAAAATTAACAAAGTTTTCAACGTTAATTTTATCCAAACTTGCATCTATTTCATCCAAAATAATAAATGGTGCAGCTTCATATCTATAATATAAATGTAAATAGATATTACGTTTAAACATATCGTAAATTAATTAGTAAATATTAAGATAAGCTGTACCTGTGCATCGCAAATAGTAAAGCTAGAACAGCAAATACTTGTTCACCTCCTGAAAGACTCGATAAGACATTAAAATTTTTCCCTGGTACCATGCAACTGTAATTTATGTCGTTTAAATATGGTTCTTCTGGATTGTGCGGAACAAGGAAAGCTTGAGCAGACTTATTTTTAAGTAAATACTGTAAAAAGTAATAAGATTTAAAACAAAAATGATATAAATTAAAATAAAATAAATATCTCTTACTTTATAAATATAATCTACATGAAAAGTAAGATAGTCAAAACATTTCATAAATCTATTAATTCTTTCTTCTTTTACTTTTGTAAATTTGTTTTTTGCAATATTAGCAGCATTGCGTATATTTTTTATAATTTTATTTATTATGTTCAACTTCTCGTAAACTAACATCAAGTTTTCATCTGCCTGTATTATAATTAATAAATTAATGGTTAATAATTAAAAAATAATTACTTACAATTGAATAATATAATATATTATCTCATCGAAATATATTATTGATATTTTTATATATATTACGTATTAATTAAAACCTTCAAATTTGGAGCCGATATTAATTCCAATTTATGTTTTATTGCATCAATGTTTATTTCTAATTTTCTTTTGACGTTATTGAATTGATCTTCATTAATTGTTTGCAATTCATGCAACATAGATGAAAAATTTATTTTTGATAAAATATTATCTTCACTTTGTCCTACTGTATTTGAGCTTGAAGTATTTATTGAAGATGTCCATGAAGAATCACTTAGGGTTTTTTGATTAGACATAGGAATTATTATATCTTCCATCTAATGCAAATGAGTAAAAAAATATTTAAGTTAAATTTTATACAATTTGTATATTATAGTTTATGTGTATTCATATATATAAAAAAGAAATTAATTTAATAAAGTAATTTAACCTGACAGTTTTTAAGTATACTATCCGTTTCTGCTTTTTTTTGGTTAATTTTTATTGCAATTATCGTATCTTCTCTTCTTGTTTCTAAAATCAATTTGGTAATTATACCAATCTGATGTCTGCATAGCGCTACTTCATTTTTCATTTTAATTACTTCCGTTTTTAAATTTGTATGAATGTGGCTTAAATTTTGTAATTCATTGTTCTGTTTATTAATAACATCTGTAATTGCAGACTCTTCTTCAAGTGCTATTTTTAATTGTTCTTCAGCAGTTTGAATAGCATTTTTATACTTTGTTATCTCATCTATGGTAACGTGTATATATACAAAATTAATATATTAAGTATATATAATAACATATTAACAAATTAATGTGCTAAATATTTAAAAGTTATAATCAAGTATTGAAGTAATTTAAAACCTTCTGTATTATGATGTATTTCTAAATCTAATGCATTTCTTATGCAATTACATTGATTTTCTAACTCCATTTCTCGTTTTTTTTGTTGCCCACGTATTCTGTGAAAGATATGTTATAAAATATATATAATATTATTTATTTAATATACTAATAATATAATAAAACAAATACCGTAATCTGCCATTTTCATATTCACGAATATCGGCAACGTTAATATTTTTACAAAACATAGAAAATATTGCATTTTCCACTTTTTTTTTTCATTTTCAATATTTTCAATATTTTCCTGTCTTTTATTCACAATTTTCTGAGTTGATTCTATATTATCCTACAAAAAGATAAAAAGAAAAATGTATATATATAAAATTAATAATAGTTAAAAGAATATATCTAATTATAATTAATATTAATGCTAGCAAAATATATTAAATACTTACAACTATTGATATTAGTTGGTGATTTATGTTTTCGATATGTGTTTCCAAATAAATTACTTGTTTTTTCTGAAAATAAACATATTATATAAATCAGATACTACAAAAAATCAATAATATATTCACAAAGGACACTTACAATATTGTCTAAATCGACACGACTGTATTTTAATTTGTTAATGAGACTCAAAATTTCAGAGTTTATTGTACTCAGCTCAGATTGTTTTTTAAAACATTTTAAAACCTCCTTCATTTTTTTAATTAAAGTTTCCTAAAATTATTCTTATTAAAATCAAAATTGTTATTTATATAATTATATATAGAAAAGAAAAGAAATAAGAACTTTTTGTAACTTCATCTCTTGTGTTTGCTTATCCTTCCATACAGTAACTTTGGTTGATAGTTCAAAAGATCCTCCAGAAATTAAGCCTGATTTCTGGTAATAACTTCCATCAAGTGCAACACACTATTATATAATAAAAATATTTTAATGAAAGATAAAATTAATTAATACTTATTAAAGTATAATAAGCATACAATTTGTAAGTTACTTACTGTGTATCTCTGATTCGAATGAATTTCATATGCAACTCTTCTAGCATCTTCTGGTGTTTCACATAAAAGCGTATTTTTAGTCACAAATAAGATAGCATTAGAAATTTCTTTAGGAAAGCATTCTATTACATCATACAATAGCTGCACATTTTGTAGATCACTCATAGTTCTATGAACAGATGAACACTTGAAAATTTTGCTGTTGGATTTGAAATTTTTACTTACATAATGTTTATTTATATTTTTAAAAAATAATACTTCAAATTATGTCGAAGCTGGTCACTGCGAGATTGAATCTTTAAAGAATCAAGTGGTAAAAATGTTTCTACACTTATTTGTTGTTGTTTCAAATAATCAATGCATTTTCTCGCCACTTTTTCTGTTTTAACAACGATTGCATCTTTGAAATGCCAAAGTACTTTAATTACAGCAATATTATATCGTTCATGAATTGGTTTACACAAAGTAAATAAACGGCCATACTGAAAGCATAAAATATAACATAGTTATAGAAAAGAAGAATTTTAAAGTTAAAATTAATTAATAAGATATAAAACTACCACTTCTGGAAATAAATCTTTTAAAACTCTAATTGTATTTAATTTTTCGCATTCTCTTGCAGTTACGAATTTATCTACTTGAATAGCATCTAATTTATTTGTAATTCTATTGAGTTCCATTTGTGTTTCTTCCATAATAACATTATTTTGTATTATTTCATCTTTAAGATTATGTTTAAGTGTTTTTTGTTCTTCTAAAGTAACTTCAGTTGTTATTATATACTGCTCTAATAGGTTTACTCGCTTTTCTGTTTCTTTTAACATGAATTGTAATCTTTTCTTTTGATCTTCCAATTCAACTCTCTTTTGTTTTTCATTATCAAGTTTATTTTGATCGTTCTCTTGGTCATACTTAAGAGAATTTAGATTTTTCGTTTGTTTTTCACACTTTCCTTCTACTTTACCTTTTAAATAATAATAGGTTTCTACCTTTATAAAAAAAATATGTAAATTAAAATTTAATATTGAATTAAAAGAAAACATAATTAAAAAAATATATTATAAAGACTATGTAAATATTGTATAATACTTGAGCATTGTCCAGTTCAAAGTTACTTTGTTGCGATTCAAGTTCACTTGAAACGCTTTGCGTTAAATTAATTTTTAATGCTTCTATTTTTGCCAATTCATTTTTTAAATCTTCCATAGTCTTATGATGTACTTCATTCGCATGTTGTGCTTTAGTTAAAGATTTATGAATAAATGAAATCTTCTGTTGTAAATAAGAAATTTTTTCTTTTGTAGCGGTTAACTGTGTAGTTTGTTGAGCCTGTTGTAAATTTGTTTTTGTCAAATTATCTTCCATCATTGCTTCTTGATCCATTATTTCAAAATATATTTTCTTCTTTTGTTCCAATATAATTTCTGCCTTTCTTTTCTCATCTTCATATTTATCCATTTTGGATTTATTGTCGTTCCAAAGTAATTGTAAATTCTCAAGATCTCTTTTTATATGGAACAATCTAAATAGTTGTAATTCTGTTTTTTTATCTTGCTAAATATTTTAAAGAAGATAAAGAACATAAATCATAATGTAAAATGTTTTTTAGAGTACAATAACAAGTTAACATACATATTCCTTTCGTAATAAATTATATTCTTTTGCTTCCTCTTGCTGTAATATAAGACGTTTCTTTTCAACTGTGAGGCACTTTTTTTTTTAATCATATGATGAAAATCTAGATCACATTTTTGCATTTCGTTTTTTAATCTACATAAGTAAAGGTAGATATTAAATATTTTCCTTATAACTTAAAATAATCAAATAATTTAAAAAAGAATAATTATTTCTTATATTACGTTTTGTATTCCGATTTTAGTTCGGCAGACGTGCTAATTTCATCCAACATAATAGAAATTTCTTTAGGATTTATTACACTCATTGAATCAATACTTCCTTGAAATATTAGGAAATTCTTACTTTTTACATTAAGTCCAAGCGATATAAGTTCATGTATGTAAAATTCAAATTTAACAATCTAAACATTTTATTATATTATAAGAGTTATTGTAATTTACATAAAATTGAATTTCTATTTACTTAATAAAAGGAAAATATCTTTTTTATTTTACCTTGTTATTTATACTATATATATTGGAAGAATTTTGAATTTTACGGGTAAATTTCTTACCCTTACCTTCTATTTCAAAAATAGCTGTTACATGTGTACTACAAATAACGATAATAATTCTTTTGATTATAATGATATCAAACAAAAGAAAATAATGATATCATAAATAAAAATGAAAAACAAAAACAATGGTAATATAAAATCAAATACCTATGTGATAATAATGTTCCATCAGACTTATGGGATATAAGATCATTTAATCGATGAGCACGTAAACTACTAATTTTCTCTCCCATTACAAAACTAATCGCATCCATAATATTAGATTTTCCTAGAAATATATAAGCATATATATATATACAATATATATATTGAGCAAATATTTTGTGAATTCATTACAAAAATGAGAATATACAATAAATAATTAAGAATGTATGTATATATATTACCAGTGCCATTTGGTCCAATAATTGCACAAAAAGGCTTAAACGGACCGATAATTACTTCACCACAAAATGATTTAAAATTATAAAGTATTATTTCCTTCAAATATATGCGCATTGTAAATCTTTTTTTCTTTGTAATGGAGAATATCTGAAAGTCTTTGTGTTAAAAGTATTTTTAAACGGTAACAGTTTTTTAAAAAACCATTAAACACTAACGGTTCTACAGTATATAAAATTTAAATCATATATGTACATATACGTACTACTAATGTCAAATATGATATACACAAATCTTATTGATGAAAACTTTTTATTTTTAATTTGTTATAAATAATTAAATTTTTACTAATATAATTAATTCTACAAAAATAAATAATAAATATTAACGATAAAAACTATTTTTATATAGATTTAAGCTTAGATAAATGCTATAAGTATTTCTTAACTAGTACTATGTAGAACAATTTAGTAGCCCGCCAAAAATTTATAAATTTAATTATATGTGTCGCTTAAGTTTTCACACTTGTTATGGCGGGAAAAAGAGAACAGGTTCTATATTCAGTAGTATAATATTTAGAGAGGCAGACATACACTATAAGAAAGAAAGGTTACGTTTGTTTAGATTGATATTTCCATTGCAGTGATATTATTGCTATATTTAATAATTAATAAATAAATATATTATACATATTAGACATCGTTTACATATTTATTTACATTTAATTATTTAAATTAAATCAAAATTTTTATAATAATCTTAGGTTGTATATAGAACAAACAGATCAAAAAATTGAAATATGTACTATGGAAGAAATTAGTTTAAAAGGCAAACAATTTCTTAATTATTCTAATTGTTCGGATAATATGTTTAGTAAGAAATCATAATATTTGTTTTTAAAGCAGTAATAATAATGTTATACTTTTTTAGATACAAAATCAAAGAGTACTACACCCGCAGTTCAAATAAAAGATAAAGAAAAGATACAGAAGACTGTAACAGTAAAAAGAAAAAGAAACGAAATTAGCGAAGAAAGTTTTCAATCCTCTGATGAATGTTTCTCCCCCGAAATTAAATATACTGGTAATAATTGATATATTATAACACCAAGTTTGCATAAAGTAATTCTATTAATTTTAAGGCATTTTTTCTAGGCCCTCCTGTAAGATATAAACTCTCTTATAAAAAAGACGGACAACCTGAGATTATTAAAGAGATTATTAAAGAGACTTCAAAATGAATGCAAAATTGAATAAGTGTTCCGATAACGAAATATATCATTTGTTGATGTCTGATATAGAAAGTAAAATTCCTGTAATTAAATTACACAGAATTGCAATCAATGATCATTTGGTAGAACCTAACAAAAACAAAAATATAAATTATTTCGAATCCGATGAATTATTTGACTCGAACAAATCCATGTCAAAGAATAGTTCCACTAGAAAATCCACAACTTCATTGAAAATTAAATTGAGACGTTCTACGGAGCAAAGCAATTATAAAATTGATAATAGAAGGTAAGAATATAAATATGATCATGTTTTTGTTTGTTTACTGTTAATTCTGTTTACATTTTGTATAATATTCAAATTTTTTTTTAGTAATAAGAAGATTACTAAAAACATAAAGGAAAACAATGATCCGGTGGAATCACCACGTAGAATAGAAAGACGTCGCAGTCGACCTAAAAGATTCAGTGATTATGAATGTGATATAGCTCCTGATTTTGATTCTTTAAGATTAAGAACAAGAAGAACTATTAATTGCAACGAGGATCTTACTAACCATAATTCATCTTCAGAGCATAATAAACATGAAGATAGTGATTTTAAAGGACGTTTAATAAAACAGAAACAATTATCAGAAGTATTAAATGATACAGAAGAAAGTATACAAATTGTAGATGATAATCAGTTACAAAATATTACAGATACACCTAAGAAAGCAACTAAACGTATTGCTCGTACAAAATTTACAATAGATATAATGGATGAAGATTTAAATAATACTGATAATACTTTATTATTAACTAAAAAACATAGACAGACTGCTAAGAATAAATTATTAGATGAACAAAATAGAGATAATGACGAAGAAGAAATAAATGATTTATGCGATGGTATTAAGATGATGTCAAATAATGTTTTAACACCAAAAAAGAAAAATAATAGGCAGGAACAGAAAGAATCCAAAGATTTGAAAAATATAAGGACACCAAAAGCATCTGTTTCATTTAAATTAAATAATTTGACACCATCTATGGAAAAAAGAACTTCATTATTAACAAAGCCATTAACACCTTTACAACAAAGTAGATCTAAATTACATGTAAGCGTTATACCAAAATCATTACCTTGTAGAGAAGAAGAATTTAATAATATTTTCACATTTTTGGAAGGAAAATTAAAGGATAAATGTGGAGGGTATGTTGATAGTAAACTATCATATTAATATCATGAAAGATTTTTATTTCCATAAGTATCAAATATTTTTAATATTTGTTTATATATAGATGCATTTACATAAGCGGAGTTCCTGGAACAGGTAAAACTGCAACTGTAAATGAAGTAATACGTTGTTTAAAAAGATCAGTGGCAAAAGGAAAACTGGATGATTTTAACTTTTTTGAAATTAATGGTATGAAGTTGACAGAACCGAGACAAGCTTATGTGCAAATTTGGAAGCAGATGAATAATGGTAACACTTGTACATGGGAAAAAGCATATCATGAACTTGAAAAACGATTTACTAGTAAAAATTCTAAAAGGCTAATGACTTTGTTACTTGTAGATGAGGTAAATTGTCCATATAAATTTATTTAATTTATAATTATTGAATTATGTATATATTAATATTTCTCTAGTTTGCCTTATTAATGCATGTAAATATGTATTGTCTTTTTTTTATCGTTTGATTTATTTAGACAATTCCTTTTTCTGTTTTGTTTGTAAATATAGCTTGATCTTTTGTGCACAAAACGACAGGATGTAGTTTATAATTTACTAGATTGGCCTACTAAAGCGAATGCACAATTAGTTGTTATTACCATAGCTAATACTATGGATTTGCCAGAAAGAGTATTAATGGGTCGTGTTACTTCACGATTAGGTCTTACGCGATTAACATTTCAACCATACAATCATAAACAATTACAAGAAATAGTATTAACAAGACTTAAGGATTCAGATGCATTCAGAAGCGAAGCTATACAATTAGTTGCACGGCAAGTAGTAAATATTGTTATCCAAATCTTTTTGAATTTCAAGTGAATTAGTTATTCTTTATACATTTATTCAACATATTTCATAAATACAATTTTTTATATAATAGGAAAGTATCTGCTGTATCTGGAGATGCTCGTAGGGCTTTAGATATATGTCGACGTGCCACTGAGATTGCAGAACTGCATGAAAGAGAAAAAGTTACCATGCAAGATGTAAATGAAGCTCTATCAGAAATGATTGAAAGCTCTAAAGTTCAAGCTATAAAACATTGTTCAAAAATGGAGCAAATGTTTTTGCAATCTATATCTGCACTAGTAACACGAACTAGTATCGAAGAAGCTTGTTTTAAAGATGTATATCATCAACTTTGTTCTGTATGCTCCTTTGAAGGTTTGTATGTTAGATTAAAATTAGTAACAAACAACAAAAAATTTATTTGTATTATTTTTATAGGTATTCGGATACCTAATATAACAGAAGTATTTGCTATATGTGGAAGATTGGAAGCTAGTAGATTGATAATACGTGACAATGCACGGATGGATATACATCAAAGAATTTTGTTAAATGCATCAGCAGATGATATTCATTTTGCATTACAACCCATTAATCTTAATTAAAAACATGTATTTGTTTTTTTTCTTAATTAAATTCTTAATGACTGACTGTTGTGCAGTATATATTTTATGATTGTTTCAAACGTATTTATACAATATTTTATAAGTAAGAAAAATGAAAATAAATTTCAAAGAAACGATGGATCTACTATCATATATATATATATATATGTATGTATATGTGCCTAAATTTGTACAGAATATTTATATAAGTCTATATTAATAGATATGAATTGCATAACTCGTTCTGTCTATAAAGGTATATAATTGTAACTCTTTCATCTAACATAATCCATTTGTGTGTTAACAATTTTGTGTAACAAATATATGGTTTTATATCAATTAGCCATTTAATTACATACATTTTGTGTTATAAAATTATTTTATACTTTTATATACGAGAAATGAATGCTGAAAATATTGATGAAGTTATTCTTAGATTACATAATGACCATAATTGGAAAGACATTGTGAATTTAGCTTCTGTTATTGATAACTCAAAAAACTATAGATTATTTTGGGTACTTCCAACTTTAGATGATTTAAGTTGGATGACTGAAATAATTAAAGAGTATAAAATATTAGGAATAATTAGTATAGGCTGCGGTTGTGGCTTGATCGAGTGGTTATTGCAAAATTTTTCTGGTAAGTACTTATAGAGTACAGAAATTTTGAAGTCGTTCAAGATATATAAATTTTTTACTAAAAACTAAATAAATATTAAATTTTTTTTCCAATTTTTAGGTTTAAATATTATTGGTATAGAACTGGATATTTCATGGTGGCGAAGTAAATATGCTCCTCCATTATTTCTTGAAAATGTTATTTTTATTAATGAAAGTAAAGGGAATAACTATTTGGTACCGAAAGATCATGCAGTTTTATTCTGCTACTTTAATAATGGAGAAGCCTTTTGTAATTACATAGCTAATTATGAAGGAAACATAATATTTGTTATTGGACCTGCAGAAGACCAAGAACGTATTACAGATCCACTTCCATTCGATGAGAAATTTGTCAAATACAATTGGAAACTGCTTACAAAAAGACCAATAATGAATTTTAAAAATTATATTGTTGTGTATACTAGATAATATTGTGTTTGTTTGATTATTTATGTTAATGTGTACTGCTTACATATAGATTCTTGAAGTCTTTGACGCTCAGAGAATTAATAAAAGTTGATAGAACAACATGACTAATAGTAAATCAGTTTTCAAAGAATAGAAAGAAATAAAATATATAACAGTGCAGATATTGAAATAAAATCGAAGAATATTTTTCTTATACTTTGTATCAAATTTCAATTTCATAACTTAACTATTTACCTCTCTTGGGCATTCATATATTACCTAATTGAAGTATACGATTCTGTCTTCTTTCTACCTTAACTGGTTAGCTTTGTTATTTCATGTAATTGCTTTAATTAAATAATTAAAAAAAATAAATGTATTGCATTAATAGCTAATTATTTCAAGAATTAATAAATTTCATACTTTGATACTTATATATATTTTTTACTGTTTGATCGCTTATATGTACTTAGTTATAAAATGTAATTAATATCTTCTGTACGGCGCTACAATTATATTGTTGTTGTTCTAATGTTACTATAAGTTTAATGAAATCATTTTGAAAATTTAGTGTAATAAAAATAAAGAAAATAAAGCAAATAAAGTAAATAAACCTTACACCTTAAATTTTGTTTATTCTATATTTTTAGGTTAAGTTTTTATTGTGTTGCATTGTTGAACTCGTTAAAATGTCATCTATAATTATGCATAGAAAAAAATATCCAATTTCATTTAGAAAAAACATTGGTGATCTTGAAAACATTAAAAAGAATAATATAATGATCATGTGAATCCTTTACAGTCATTCTAAATTTGATGTAGCCATACTTCATATCTTTAAATCCAACAGAGACATTCAGATGTTCTGCTTCTTGTGATTCTTTATGTATATGATATATTTAAATAGATTATTTATTTCATATATATAGTTTATATATTTTATTATTTTATATAATAAAATAGTAATAGCATAAGTATTATAAAATTTAAATACTTATTTATTTTTAAAATTATCATCAATTGATATCGAAATGATATTATCGATTTGCGATTATCGATAGTTGCTAAAGATGAGTGACTATTAGAGACAGTTTTATTGGTTATAGGTTATAATTTTTTAATCCGAAGTTTACGAGTTAAAATAGTGATATTAATTTATGGCGCCATTGTTTTAATCATATTAGTGATAATATAATATTAAAGTGATTATTTGTTTTATTCATAAGTTTATTATAAAAGCTAAGGTATGTCGACGAATGAAGGTAATATAAATATTGGAACATATTCAGATGGAAGGAATAAGGAAAAAATATTTTGCTCTTTCTGCCCATCAAAGATACTTAATGCAGAAACTGCTGTTTTTGTTACAATGGAGGTAAATTACATTAAATATATTTGAATAATTTAATTACTTTAAAGCTTTTATAAATTATTTTATAATCTGAATGTAACGTAAACTTTATGTTCTAGCAAGTATTAGTAAAATATCTGATGATACAAATTTTACATTAAAACATGTAATCATTTTTAGTTTGCACTACCGCACATACATTCTAAAGGAGAAGGCGAAGGCAATCAACAAGAAACGATCACAGAGTATTGGTATATAGAAGATATGTTTGCGTTTGAAAATATTGGAGTATCTCATACAGTAGGAAATATAAAATATTTAGCGTGTGCAGATTGTGAAAGAGGTCCAGTTGGTTGGCATGATTTAGCTACAAAGAAATCTTACATCGCTGTGTCTAGAGTTAAGCACGTTAAGTTTTAAGTCTGACTTTTATAATTTTATATACAAGATGAAAAAAGTATTTGTTGGCCTATAAAAAACGTGAAAACTTATAAAAAAATGTTTTACCAAAGACAAGGATGATCAATTATCTAAAGTAATTAAAAGTGTCTGTTGAGGAAAGGGAAAGAAATATAAATATGTATATGTACGTCCACGAACACACACACACACACACACACACACACACAATGCGCATCACACACGACACATATATATGTGTGTATAAAAATTTCTGTAGGTATATTGAATATTATTCACTGTCTTTATATGCGAATGTAAGTAAAACGAATAAGAGCAATAAGATTGTATAAAGTAAAAAGTACAACATTACATGCTTGTTTTGTATGTCAATTTTCAAAATACAAATGCAAGGGAAAAGGTATACATACCTTACATCTGAACGAATGGTTTAATATCAAAGGATATATATATTATTATATGTTATGTATATATACATAACATATACACATAACATATATTTAATGTATTTTTGACAAGAAGAAGGATGCTTAGACATGGATTGGTCTAGGCATAAAACACGTCGCTAGTTTAATCGACATTTTAATATTTAATCACGTTACAAACACAGCCGATAAATCAGATAATTAATCGTTACGATCATAATACGTTTACAGTGATCAATAAACCCGCTTACGATTAAAAATCACTTGTCAATGTTTATATAATACGTATGCATCCGTTCGAATCAGTATAATCTTTAATGTTAATCGTGATTTATATAGTGTCTCCCCATTTTTATGCGTGTCATCGTTTCTTTTTCGTATAACTTTTTTCTCTCTGTTTATTTCTGTTTATTTTTCTTTTCTTTTTTTTTATTTTCGTTTATGTTTACGATTATTACGCGTGTGCGTTATCCTACGCGCGTATCGCATATACGCGGGAGGAGAAAACTAATCTTTAAGAATCATTTATTTTTCTTTCTTTCTAATTTGCCTTAAATATTGCAAAAATAATCGTGCGCTCTTTCACGCTGTTATCGGCTTTTAAACATCACAGCTTTATCTAACGCAGATTGTTACGAAGTAATATATTCGTTTCTTTTTCATTACGCGTATCCCTTAACAATGCAAGTGTTTAAATATACGTGCTATATAAGTGCTCTTTAGTTATAATTCATAATGTTAATTTGCGACGACGGCTTTGTGTGTGTTATGTATATATGTATGTATGTTGTATGTATGTATGTGTATGTGTATGATGTGTGTTTGTCTGTATGCAATATTTGGTGTGTATATGCGCACACGTGTCTCTAATCGCCGTATAATTTTTTAGGCAATACAATGATAATAACAATAACAATAACAATAATGAATAATAATAACAAGAATAATTGTATTACAGGATAATAATGTCTTTTTATAATTAGAAGAGTACCGAAAAACGAAAAATAATAACAATAACTAAGAGCAGTAAGAACAATTTTTATAAATTTAATGAGAATCTTATTTGCGTGATCTTTGTGTGTTCATTTTTTTGTCTTCTTTTCTTTTCTTCTCTTCCACCGTACCTCTTTCTCTCTTTCTTTCTCTCTCTCTCTCTTTCTCCCTTTCTTCCTGCTTTTATATCACATAAGTTATAATAAGGCTCATCTTTACATAAATTTATCATTTCATTTTTTTCGACACTACGAATCGCGCTTCGATTTTTGTAATCACATCACATATTATGTTATTTACATATTTATAAATATTCCATTTCTATTTTCTCCTCTATTTCTATTATTTTCTTTTTTTTTAATCAACAGATAAAAGAAAAAAAAAGAAAAAGCGACATTATTATTTTAATTAAACGTAAATGAAATCGGTACAACAAATAAAAATCTTTTAGATTATAGGAAAATTTATTATTAATAGATCGGCGATTTAGAATAATTTGAGAGATACAATCTCTTTAAGAGGATGAAAAATATGAGAGTAGTTCCTTTCGATCTTTTTTTTTTTGATATTGTTATTAATTTTTTTAAACCGTAAACACGAATATTATCGATGTTTGACACAACAGATACAGTTAAAGCCGTGATATTACTTTGCGAGAGATTTCGGTGCTTCACCATGGGATACTAATACTCTTATTTTTTTTTATATAAATTTTTTACTTTTGCGATGATTATCTAAAATTAGTAACAAACGGTTTTTTATTTTTATTTCCTTTTTTTTTTAGTTTTCTTCATATAAGTATATATATAAGTAGGCGTACGGCACTTGCATAAGCACACAAATTACGCGTATTCGCGGTTGACCTTTTTTTTTGCATGATATTTTAATGAGTGCAACTAACAATATGAGAATAAGGACGCCATTGTGAAGTTAGCATTTTATTTACTGGCATTTCGTGGAAAAAATACGTATTTGATTTTACATGTATTCATTATTATTTTTCTTTCATTTTTTTCTCTTTTAACATTTATTTCAAATATTTTAATCCTCAATTTTCGTATAGTACAAAATTTATGCGTTGATGAACAGTCAGAGATTTGAAAAAAGAAAATGAATTACATATGTTATTTTGATGTTCTTGTAAACGTAGAAATATGTGATAATATTTTATCTTGTTATGGGGAGTTAATTTATTTTTGTTAATCGTTTATTTAAATAAATTTGAGCAAAATTTTATAGAATTATATTGGATTAAAATACAACTTGTTATTCTGCAAGATGCCAGTGAATTACGATAAATGCTAACTGCGCAAAGGCAGTGAAGACTTTGTAGGATTATGTGTTTTGGTCCGTGGAGCGTTTAAACGTTAGTAACATTAATTAATTAAATAACTAATTAGCAGTCCTATCACCTAGAGGTGTTCTTATTTCATTCTTTTTCTTTCATTTTTCTTTTCTTTCCGTATTAATCTACAACAACGTGAAATTTATAAACGTAGGTGATTAGAGGGTTATCATTTTACTCGACAATGCTGTTTTGTTTAATGTATTTTTGTCTTTAATTTCATTGCAAAATATTGCTTCCCATTGTTCTTGCCCCTAAATTTTTTTTCTTTTTTTTTTTTTTTACGTAACGTTCATCGTTCTTTCTCTCTTTTTTTTATTTTTTTATTTAATCAGAAAAATTTTGTCACTTATTGTTAGATATTTCTTGAAAAATTACGAATATTATTTAACACAGCTGAAGCCTTTCTTTTATTTTCCTTTTTTTTTAATTTCATATAGGAGTTATAATATATTTAAATAATATATTACCACATATACTCTCTCCCAAAAATTGCAAATTTTCAAATTTTACGCGTTGCACATTTCACTGAAATTGTTCGATTTTACGATCATTTGTAATCGGTTTTATAATTTCCTTCTTAACATTTGTTTTCTCTCTCTCTCTCTCTGTCTCTCTTCTTTTTCTTTCTTTCTTATTGTTTATAACACGGCGAAACACTTTCATTCTACGCAATATTCGTTGTGTCGATTTATAACAATTTAAATTTCAACTTCTAGCGAAGTTTATTGCATGCGCATAAACTGTGCCATTCGTCTGTGCCATTGCTGTTATTTTCTCTTTGAACCGAGTCAATACAAATCATTCCATACTTTTTTCTTCTTATTATTTTTCCTTTCTTTTCATTATTATTATTTTTTTTTAATTTCATATTTTCCAAAATTTCTCTACGAATATTTTGTTCGCTTTTGTCCACCTCGACTCGATATATCCCCATAAGAGTATTATTTTCAATAAGCTTAATATATAATATGAGTGAATAACGTTAAAATTTATAAAGACATCGCCAGCAAAACGAAAACATCTATGAATTATCGAGATTTCGCGCAGCTCTTTAAGTATATATACATATATAATGTATATATGATATTATATTATTCAGGTTGTGTATCAAAGGAACAGATCTTTCTTCTTTTTATTTTTTTTTCTGTTAGAACAATCGTCTGCCATCTTGTTTTCGATCGTCCATTTTCATCGTTTATGTTTATTCATTTATTTATTTTTCTTTTATCATTTTTTGGTTAAATCTAGCATAATTTTATATACATACATATATATACACATATTTATATCGTCGATGAATTATTTATCTATTTACACCTCTTTATTAAGAATTATGAAAAACGAACGATCGCGAGAAAATAAACATTCTTTTTATTAATTTATTCATTTTATTATCGTTATTTTTCTGTATTTTTTTTTTATTTATTTAAATTTAGGAAAATTTCAGAAGCAAGAAGAAACGTGTATATACGCGATCGTTGAATGTTTTTTGCACGGAGACGGCCATTGTTGATGATCCATTAATTTATCCTTTAATTTATTTTTATCATAATCATCACCATCATCATCATCATCATCATCGGTTTAGCGTATCGTTGTTAAAACAATGAATCCGTGCTTCGAACTTAATCGTATCTGGCAGTGCTTAAAAAATACGTATATATATATATATCTTTCTTTTTCTATACATGTACGTATTTATATATGTATATATGTATGTATGTATTTAAGTACGATGTGGACGATCAAGAAGATATTTTCGAAATTTCGTAAAGCAGCGATTAATATTAATGTGTAATACGAGGAAGTCATTGTAAGACTCCGAAAAAACTGAGACGGATGAAAAAAGCCGTTTTTTATAAGTATTCTACCTACTATATCTTTGAAAAGCACATTCGCTCTTTTTTTTTTTTAAACAATCGAACGCTCAAAATTTCGCTCTACGACTCGTCAAATTCTATCATAGTAAGTTTCTTTTGAATTTAAGTTTATATTCGTAAGTGGCAGGACCTAGTCGGTCAATTCATTAACATCAAGACTTAAAAAGGAAGAAATATAAATTAAAACTTACAATTTTTTTCGAGCCTTGCATTCGACGAATTTCTTTATGTTTTCTTTTCTTTTTTTTTTGTCTTGTCAATTTCTACATCCCTCGTTCTATTTTTGTCTTTTCCTTGTTACTTTTTTACGAATTCTTTTACAAAAATTACAGTCACTTTCAATTACAGCCTGCGTGCGGCATTTAATTCTACTCGCAATTTTTATCTCGTTCTTTTTTCTTTCTTTTTTTTGCCTCTTTCTCTTTCTCTCTAGTACAATTATCAAATAAGTCTTACGATAATTATCTTTAATAACTCCCTTGAATGTTCCGTTTTTACGCATCTATTTTTCATTTCTTCTTCTTTTATTTATCTCCCTTCTTCTCGCTTGGTCTGTAGAGTATTATTATATATATATATACAGTGAGTCACAGAAGTATTCGTACCCGTTTTCACTGTAAATTTGAAATAATTGATATTTGGTTCGAATGCAAAGCTTCAAAATTCTTATAAGTATAAACCTATTTTATTCGGATTTATTCAACTTCCAAATAGATATCAATACTATTGCAATAGAATATTTTATTCTTACAGAGAAATATAATTTTATTTAAATGAAATAACAAAATTGATCTCACACAAAAGTATTTGTATTTACTTAAGATATAATAAAAAATACAATGATTATTTTGGTATGTAGTACTTGATTAATTTTTTCTTGCATCTTATAATGCTTTTTAGACGATTCGGCATATTTTACGAGACTAATTTTTTTAATTAATCGTGTAAAATTTTACTTCTATTTTAATAAAATGTTCTTTTATAATAACATTGATATTAATTTCAAAGTTGAATAATCCTAACATATGTTTCTGTGTATAAAAATTTTGAAATGTTGTATTACAAGAAAATATTGATTGTTTTAAATTGGCAGTGGGAGTACGAATACTCCTGAGTGAGACTCACGGTACATATGTATATATATATTGCTCAATTATTATTAAAGAAGGTATACGTGGTATAACGCGAATCATCATTGTTCATTAATCATCTCGCACGTAGTACCGATAATGTTGGCGATAATATTTATATACGTAATAGTGATAATGGTATAGTGATAAGGTAGTAGCGGTAGTAATAATAGTAGGTAATAGTAATAGTAATAGTAATAGTAATAGTAATAGTTATAGTTATAGTAATAGTAATAGTATAGTTATTGTAATGGTAATAGTAATACTAATAGTAATATTAATAGTAGTAATAATAACAATAAAAATAATAATTATATAACATGATAATATAATAATAATTAATAATAATAATAATAATAATAATAATAACAATAATAATAATAATTATAATATCAGTAGAGTATACGTTAAGAGAAGTAGTTCCCGGTAAGATTTATATATATATATATATATATATAATATAATGACTGGATGGAGAGCTTTTCGTTTGACTAGATTCCTCGAGTGGAATTCCTTCCATTGTCATTTTTATTTCGTATTCCCCATTTTGGTTCTTCATTATTTTTTTCGATCTTTTGAGGATAAATAATTTTGCAACAGCAAAATTATTGCTCTGATTAAATATATATATATATATATATATATATATATATATATATATATATATATATACGTATATTATTATTATTATTATTTTAAAGTATCTTACATCTTAATTTAATTTGATTTGTTCAATCAAATAGATATAACAAGCACGTCGCTCGCTGCTTCGAGGGCAGGCAATTGCAGTCTATCTAAGCGAGCATGGACTGTTTGAAAAAAATATAAAAAAAAGCAAATAGAGAAAAGAAAAACTAAGAAAATAGAAGAAGAAGAAGAAGGAGAAGAAGAAGAAGAAGAAGAGACTAGATTATCCCAACGTCAACCGCAGATCACGTTTCTCCGGACGAACAGAATAATGCTTTTAAGAGTGCTATCACAATATTGTGTACGTTCTGTGTCCTTTGTTTGTATTTGTGTGTATGCGAGAGAGAAAGAGAGAGAGAGAGAGAGAGAGAAAGAGAAAGAGAAAGAGAGAAAAAGAGAGAGAAAAACGAAATCTCGTTGGAGGATATTTTTTCTTCTTATTCCTCCTTCCTTCCTTCACGTCCTCTTTCTTATCTTCCTTATTTTCCTTCTCATCTTACACATCTTAATATATATATGTTTTTTTTGTTTGTAATCTTATGCATTGTTTATATTTTTCCATTTCGTTTCTACTCTCGACTGATAATTTGGCCGGACACATATTTTACGAGACACGCTTGGTCAATCATTGAAAGTCATCCTCCTGAGAGAGAGAGAGAGAGAGAGAGAAAGAGAGAGAGAAAGAGAGAGAAAGAGAGAGAGAAAGAGAGAGAGAGAAAGAGAGAGAGAGAGAGAAGAGAGAGAGAGAGAGAGAGAGAGAGAGAGAGAGAGATGCTAACACACGCGACAAATATTGCCGTTTTTGTCATCATCGTAATCGTAATCGTAATCGTAATCATCGTTATCTTCGTCTTTGCCATAATATTTCACGAACGAAGAACTCTTATAGATCATTTAGATCTTTTCATAGTCCAAGATCAATCAATCGTCCATTTTTCATCGTTTATTCTATGAGCTGCCTTTGTAATGGATGAAGAAGAATGTAAGGAACATGAAGTAGGCGACCGGAAAGGTGATCCTCGCTATCACGTCGATCGTTTTCGCCACTCTGATTGGATGCGGTGGTTCTTTTTTTCGTATCTGTAAGATGAGATATTATTCGTTAACGTGCTCTATCGTTCGATTGGAAGAAAGTAAAGAGAGATTAGAGAATTCTTTTTTTTTCTAATTTCTTTTTCTTTTTTCGATTAAATGTTACAATAAAATTTGGATTCAATTATAATATGTTAATTGTCGTTTAATATTAGATTATAAATTATGATAAAATGTGTGTATTAACTAATTTTATTACTTAATATATCTACGTTAATTTCGATTTTATGAAAAAATACTCAGGACAAACCTTACGTTGTCTTCAAATAGCATATTTGATGGTGAAAAGCATTTTTTTTTTTTTATGAAATTCTAAGTTCTTGTTTCAATATTCATGATCATACTTTTTTTCCGTAAGTGTATCGATTCATCATACGTGCATTTACGAAGAGAAACATTATCGTTAATACTTGTAATTTTATTATCCAAAATGAGATATATGGTAAAAATATTATATGATATACAAGCATATATTATCTGTGATGATAATTGAAATGAAAGTTTTTCTTTTATAAAAAAAACATTGATCTAATTCATTAAATATCTTAGATCATACCTCAGCTGTGCAACCATTGGTGGCTGTGTGCGTGCATGGATTTGGGCCACAGTTGGTACAAGTAACGATCTCGTTCGGTCCCGTTCCACCACCAGTTGGAGGTCCACCCTCTCGCTTCTTTTTACCCTGCGACAGGGTCTCCGTAGAAGAAAACTTATATTCTTATAGCCCGCAGTTCGTTTAATCAAGCAACGATCTGTCATTTACTCGATTCCTTTTATTATTATTTATTTTCTTTTTCTTTTCTTTTAATAGTTTCTTTTAATCATAAATTTTGACTAATTGTAAGAGATCATCTTTATCTCGAAATAATAGTAAATTGTAAATTCGTCACGAGATCGATATCGAGACGAAATAATTGACTAGCTCTGTGAGTTCGACAAAAAGGAATAAAACAAAGAGAGAAAGAGAAGGAGAGATAGGTGAGGATATAGGGAAACAGGGGAAAGGAATAACGAGCTCTTTGATTGAACGTCGAAAATAGAAGAGCGTTTGAAACTGTTCTTAAATTCGAAAGTTCGTTGGATTGAATTCAGTGAAACGATTTAATCGAGTAAATGTATAGTTGCTCTTTATTTTATTATACGTATGTATTGTATGTACACACCTCGTATAAACGTATATCGTATGAGTTATCATTTGATTCGAAATAGATTTATGTATTTATTTGAATACACGTGTAAACTCATTTTTTTTTTATTATAAAAAGTATATCAAATTTTTCTTATAATTAATTATTATTATTATATACGTCTTTCTCGAAAAATAAATTTGAAATTATCATACAGGTATACGTTTATATATATCGAGGAATGTTCTCGTGCCTTTGCGTATTATAATATTTGGATGACATGCCGTATATAACATCTAATAATACGTCATACACAGTCACACATCGGACCTTTTTAATATAAACAAAAATAAAATATTTATTTATTATAGTTGTAGAAATATTCAAGACATGTTTTATATACAAATTTATCTCCAAGAAGTATTCATTTTTAATCAAATATTTAATTATCGAGTTAAAATAAAATTTTATTATTATAAGTAAATATATAGTAATAATATATAGGCAATATATATATCTATATATATATACAAAAGATTGCGTATTGTATATCGTCCTATCTCTGTATTTTAGCGATCGAAGAATTTAATTATGAAATTTCCAAGATTCACGACCGTTCTTTGACACCGCCTTTCACGAAAATATTTCGTGCATTTGAGATCGTCCTCGTATCGGAAGTACCGTACGGAAGTTTCGCATTGTCGAAACATCTTTCCTTATCATCTCGTTATAATCCTTTCGATCATCTGTCTTTCTTTGGTCCGACGTGGACGTACGTGTACTTTCATTGTGTGACGATTGTATATCTTTAAGGAACAAAAACTAAAATAATAACAAAAAAATTAAATAAAATGAAAAGAAAAAAAAACTATAATATAAGAAACATATAATATCAAAATTTGGATATAGATATAAAAATAATAAAAGAAAAAAAAAGATACGTTGGATTTAATCGTTATTAAAATATTTAAAATAAAAGAAAATGAATAAAATAAAATAAAATCAAGTTTAAATCAAATCAAATCAAATAAAAAGAGAGATCGTCATTTACGCGATCTCGAATTTATTTTATTGAACTCTCGATCGATCGATGAAAAGATCGATCGATCGATCGATCAAATGGATACTTTATTTTTTTTCTCTTTATATGTATATAATACTATTTCTTATTAAAATTAGCGTAGGCTATCGATGATATGAGAGTAAAAATGAGGAAGCGTATGCGTCTCGTGGTTTCATATAAATTCTTCATATTTCTTTGCTGACTTTTTCTTATATTAAAACGCTATTAATTGTCATTATTATCATTGCCATAATTGTTTTTCATTTTTATGCGTTAGCGGCGATCTCGTTTTCTAATTATTATTTTTTTCTTTTTTTATTATTATTATATTTAAAATTAATTTTCTTTTTTTTTTATTTGCTTTTTTTTTGTTTTCTTTTTTCAAATTTGTCATCAATTTTGCAAATAATCTAATAAAGGCGGTGGTGGTTAACTGCCCAAAGCCAATGAGATGACGGTAAATATTAATATGGTTCGTTAGCCAAAAGAATGGAGAAAAAAAAAGATAAGAAAAAAAATAACAAGAGAAGAGAAAAAATTGATAATACAAAAAAAGAAAAAAAATAATCAAAGACAAACGGGTTGTCTTTGAACGAAACAGTGCGAAGTTTCAAATGTTTTTGTTAAGTATTACCGAAATTTTTCGATGATATTTCATCAAGCTTATGCTACATGTCAAGCTTTAGTAGGGTGGCCGTAAAAGAGGGTTGGGGTGGGCTGGGAATGAGGGGAGTGAGGGACAATCCAATGGCAAAAAGCGAATATTTCATACCATAGTAAAGAGGCGTGATATGTATATATATATATATACAAAAATTATATACATATCATATAGATCTGGTTATAAAAATAAATAAATAAATATTAAAATGAAAACATGAAAAAAAAGAAAAAAGAAATAAGAAATAAGAAAGTTGATTTCAGCGATTCGTTCAAGTAAAAGAAAACAAAAATAAGAAAATTACACGTTACTAAACACGGACACTCTTCGTTTAAGCATTCTCGTCGTTTGATTTTAATACCACCGATCGAGATTTATAATAATGATCCGAAGGTTGACATGATCGTGATGTGAACGCAAAAAAGCGCCATCTTATTACGTGTACGAGAAATGCGAACATGCGAATCTTTTTTTTCAAGCTGTTCTCACTACTCAAACAATGCCTACGAAATAGGGAAAAGATAGATTGTAAAAAGATTACCCCAAACAAAAAAAAACAAAAAATAGAGAAACAAAAGATAAGAATATAATATATTTATATCGATGAGAGGCCATAATCACGACGTTTTTTTTCTATCGTCTTTTTTTGTCCCATTATTATTGACTAATAAGATCATCAATTTCTCGTTTGTCTCTATTGATCAATCAGGATGAAGAAAGACAGAACGATAGAGAGAGATGTAAGATACAAGTAGAGATAAATAGATAGATGGATGGATAGATAGATAGATAGATAGATAGATAGATAGATAGATAGATAGATAGATAGATAGATAGATAGATAGATAGATAGATAGATAGATAGATAGATAGATAGATAGATAGATATATAGATAGATAGATAGAAAGAGAAAGAGAAGAATTAGTTTAACAAATAACGCGAAACGTCGTGAGTATTAATTGCCAATATGAGTAGGATATCTTGATAACAATGCCGTCATGAAATTAAATAGATTAAACGTTAATCATTGTTAACGAAACTTAATATATAGATCTTCGTTAATCGTAAAAGCATGTAAAGGATATGCATGTAAAGGAAGAAGCTTGATCATGCTTAAGTATATATATACATACATACATACATACATATAATTCACAAACGACCGGATCAAAGTTTCGATGCGATACATGCAGGTGCATCGGTGACGTCAAGTTATGCGATTTATGCGTTTGGATACACATACACGTAGATAGAGAGGCGTGTATACTTACTTACATGCATACGTGCACATACGTGCATGTACATATATATTAGATATACAAAGAAAGACATTATAATAATACGTAAAAGAAGGTAAAATATACGCTACATATTTTCATCGATCGAACACACGATGCATATATGAGAAGAGAAAGTTAAGGTTCGCCAAGATTATTGGATTTACAAGGCGTCTTTTATATTTTTCCTTTTCTCAAAATGTATTTAAGTATATGTGTGTTTGTGTGTGTATACATGTGCGCGTGCGTTGCTTTCTTTTTTGTCTCTTCTACGTCATCCCTTTTTTCCGAAGAAGTAGAACTATCGATCTCTGCCATTTTTTTTACGGATAGATAGTTAGATAGAGATAGAAAGAAAGAGAGAGAGAGAGAGGACAAGGAGGTGAATTAAGAAGAGAGAGAGAGAGTGAGAGAGTGATAAAAAAAGAAATTCAAAGACGTTCGGTCGATTAGCTCCTACAAGAAAAAAAAACTATAGACGAATATCCGTGTTACACGGGTCTTCACGATTTACGTATGCGTTTATATATGCATGTATGTGCATAGATAAGAGAAATTCATGTTTGGCTTTTTTTTCCGATCGAATCCTTTGTTTTTTCTTTTACTCTTTCTTTCTTTCTTTCTTTCTTTCCTTTTTTATTATTCTTTATCTTTTTTCCGTTCTACTGGACGAAGTGCTAGTCGATAGAAGTTCGTAGCTATTTGACCTTTTCCACAATATCGACAGGAACGTTTGAAAAATTCCCCTGTGTTATACTATCTAGCTCGTTCGTTATCACCGATCGCGATATATTTTCGATTAATAGTTCGAACCTCGTTGTTCTTTGCGTATATTCAATACATATATAATATATACATAATTTATGTATGTATGTACTATGTGCATAAAATAGAACATATAATTTCGAATGTATTATTATTTCATATATACTGTGTTATTATTATTATTATTATTATTATTATTATTATTATTATTATTATTATTATTATTATTATTATTATTATTATTATTATTATTATTATTATTATTATTATTATTATTATTATATCATATCCATATCCCGTTATCGAGAATCTTACATTTTTAAAATTTATTTCCACTTTTACGTAGTGTTACGTGTTAATATATCTCACCATGTAATTTATATAATTTATATAATTATGTACTTATATTATAGATATTTAATATGCACGTTTTGAGTCAAAATCTTCTATCGTGTGACAAGAATTGATGTAATTTTTTTTCCATACCTTTTAAGAGATTTACGTATTTAAAATAATATTTTAATTATGTACAGATTGTAACATAATTTATGATTTAAGATTAAATTGCGTCTTGTAAATCCAATTTATTCGATGTTAAAGAGAAGATTAGAGAATAAAGATTATTTATAAATACAGTATGTATAATAAGAGAGAAAAAGTGAGGAAGAGAAAATAATATAATTTCTTTATTTTTTTTTATTTTTAAATGAATTTATCGTCGACTACTTTCTACGTTGTTGAATGCATTTTGCACGGAACATAAGAGACTAGGCGTGTGCT